>NC_065511.1:36785898-36854921 GCF_006386435.1 Epinephelus moara | reverse complement strand
TCAACAGCCCCTCCTGTTGCGGAAGGGCGCCTTGTTCTTTTTAAACCAAAAATGTTCCGCCAATATGACTACCCTACGAGGTGGAAAATTGGGCACCTCGGATCAACTAGCCAATCCGGCTCTGTGTGTCTAAACGCTCACAGCTTGCCGGCAAAACGGCCCAACATTCGCCGAAAATCTGGCAGTGTAAAAGGAGCTCTAGACTCTTTATTAGGAAGTACTCATTTGAGGACATTGGGACTTAATTATCGTTGACAATGTTTACAATAATTAGAACAATTGTTTTTTACACTTATCAGGTCCTAGTGATCCAAAATAGCTAGGAGAAACTGAAAATGCATACCAGACAAAAGATCAGGTCTCAGGAGGATAAATTAATGATCCTCAAGCAATGCTTAGATGAATGGAATTAGTTTATCTTGCGATATAAAACAAATAACATCTGTTCGCTAGCATGGTCACACCAGTCCACTTTTTAATTGTTTGCTCAGACACACATTTGAGGGCTTAAGTGAACTTTTCTTTCTACTCTAGAAGATTAGAAGTGAACATTTTGCATCACACAACTTTGGAGAGGGAGAGGATACGATAAGGTGTCCCTCTAAATGTGGAAGGGAATTCCACCACAACTGCATTTTGCATCTGACGAAGCTTTTGCAAAAGTTCATTACGGACAACCTTCTCTCTCACATTCATCTTTTCAGTTTCGACTCCCACTCTGTTTTCCTTACAAATCTCTCGTGTCAACACAGCTGGTAAACGAACCTGCTGTTCACTGCTGTTCTTAAAATATCTGTCAGTCAGACTAACAGCTCTAATAGTAGATATATGGACTCCAAAGCAAGCGTCAGAGAAAGCAGGTGAGGTAAATGGAGCTTGAATCATGGTTCAAAGCAGAGGTCGACAACAAGCAGTTGATCAGCGAAGGCAAACAAATCCAAAAAGGGAGCCGGCAGGCAGCCAAACAAAAACAGCAGCTGGAACGATATGGCTACAGGGGGCACAATAGACGGCCTGGCAGGGTGTAGGCGCTGGGTGGCTGGCATAAGGACTAATGATGGAATGAGGAGCAGGCGAGCAGGTGGGTGTGGAGGTCAGGTGATGTGGAAACATGGGAACAACACACCAGGGGCAACGGCTGGACAGGGAGAGAGCAGCAGGTTTGGAAAGTTCGATAAAAATGCAGGGACCAGCAGGGAAGTGAGGAAGTCTGCGACTGGAGGGAGGGACAGAGAGAGCTCATGACAACACACCCACTCCAGACAGAAACCTAACCTAACTCCCTGTCAGAGCCAGTATGTCGTGTTCATAATTATGAGTCTCCAAGTATCATTTATGACCCAATAGAAGTGTGTGCTGCATTGTTTAACTTCCCTGCCCGTCAGGGAGCGGAGGTCCAGGTGCTGCACACACTGCGATGCCACACAGCTGGTTCAATATCAGCAAAGTTTCCCTTTATATTCATTGTCTTGTGTGGCGATCAGCAGTGATGTGGTGGTTCACTTTTACACTGTGATCTGTAGCCTATAGTTCGGCTTTAGCTTCTAACTATCTTTGTCTTTTTAACCTGTTGTTGCTGCTGAGTCAGTTTGACATCCTGGATATATCCTTCAAACACACACTGTAGACCCCTCTGTCTGCTTCTCTCTGGAATCACTGTTTTGAGCATGTGTTCTCTTCCAGACTAATCCTTACCCCAGTCCACCTCCAGGCTCTCTGTCAGGCTGCTGTGGTCCACCCTGCAGCTCACCCTCTCCCCTCTTCTGGGTGTGAGCTCCAGGTAAGAGTGAAGCTGGAAGCTCCAGTCCCCGTTGGCCAGGACATCCGTAGAAGACACATCGCTGGTGACCTCTACCCTGTCTTTCAGCCAGCTCACCCTCACTTCCCGAGGGAAAAAATCCGTAACGCTGCACTGCAGCATGGACCGCTTCCCGTAGTCAGTTGGCTTGGTCGGATGGACCCTGACGACTGGAGGCACTGGAGTGTAGAAATGATTAGAGGGAAAAATTAGCTGAATGACCTGCTGGATGTGGAGCGCAGAGGAGTGAGTCAGGGGCTAAACAGTTTTCTTCAAGCCATTTAATTAAAGAACAAGGAGAGAACAATTGTTTCCTTTTTCCAATGAAGCAAATGAAGCCAAATGAAGTGCCACTGTTAGGAGCCTAATGTCCTGCTCCTCAAGTAGAAATCACACAGACTTACATTTTCGATCCAGTGTGCTCCTCCTGAATAAGTCTCCACTTGTCTTTTTCTTTCTTCCATTTTCCAAGCCTGGCCATTATAATGGGCTGCATTCTTCATGCCATACACTCCAAAGCCAACATACTTCCCAACCCGAGAGTCATACAGGGTGGAAATCTTCTGGTTAAATATGTTTTTCACAAAGAAGACCACGTCCATGATGTTGTCACTATACTCACAGTCACATATCATCTGATATGCATATCCACCTGGAACAGAAGGAGAACCAGTTAGTACAGATGACTGTAGTGATGATATCAATCATTTGTTGTACTGCACATTTGCTGAACAAAAGCCTGATTGTACCAGGTTAAGAGCACCACTTACAAAACCTGATCGCTCTGCATCAACAGGCTAATTATAGAACAGCACAGTTTATCATGGCCTTTAATCTATTCAACATGAAAGATAACATACTGTGCAGCTTATAAGACTCATTGTGCAAAAGGAGAAATTGATGGTTCTCTTTCTCATCAGATCCTTCATATTGAGGGGTTTTGTTCAGCATGCTCTGACACGTAGGTTCAGATTTCCATTCCAATAAAAACATGAAAGTAGCAGAGGAGTTTTATTTGACTATATCCTCCTGAGACCCCGTGTCCTCATATGAGGACATCACATTTTGGATTAACTTGATCTTATACTTCATTCTGCTTAACTTAGACCTCTTGTTCCTGGACACTTTTTTGTGGCGTCTAGTGGTAGTAAAAGTGGACAAGGTCCAAAACCTGGACACATTTTATGGTTTAAATTTGTTTGTTTATGATTGTTTGTGGTTTGATATGGCAACAAATTTGAACAATTTTAGCGACAGTAATAAGATAGACGCTGCTGAGTATTCCTTAGAAGACATTGGGACTTCATTATCGTCTTGTTTGAGGACATTGGTTCTTTAATAATGTTGACAATATTTAGTTTTTTAAACTTAATGGGTCCTACTGATCCCAAATAGCTAGAAGAAATTAAAAAATGCATACCAAACAAAAGTTCAGGGCTAAGAAGATTATTAAAGACACCATACACAGATCCAGAGATGGCACAAATTGGTGCACAAAAATTCACCAGAATGCAGGAAATTAAATGCAAATTATTCACTTTTACCAACTGTAAATCACAATAACAGTCACACCAAGATAAAACAATTGCCTAATGTGTGAGCTTTAATTCAGATCTGACGTTTACAGTTTCCCACAGCTGAGTGTTAAAGCAAGACAGCAAATTTTGCTCAGTGACAATGACAGGAAAGTGGTGAATGATAAAATTTTGCGCATCAGAAACATAGAGACGACTCATGAAGCCAGCAAACTGAATCAATTATGTTAATTGCAGCACTTCCTATCTCACATTTTCTAACCTTAGCTGCTGTTCAAACAACAAGGCTGTAGCAGTGAAAGTCCTGAGTGTACAGAGTTGGGTATGGGTGCTTTTTATTGCTTATAATGCCGCTGTTTTGTATGTGAGAGGAAGAATGTATGTCATAGGGCAATGTACAAAGGAACAAATAGGCCACATAGTTGCACCTCAAAATGAGTGTGACGTGGCACTTAACAGGCTATGCTCTTAAAACAAGTTCTCTCGGTCTCAACAACAAAAAAAATCTATAAAATATGAGCGTCAGAAACTCAGTTTTACAGTAAAATGTTTGTGCTGCATTGCAAAGCATGTCTGTGATTCTGTCAGCCTTTTGTTCCATTCATTAAATTATCATAAACAGTAAAAAGGTACATGTGAATTAAAGCTAAAATAAACAGGACCACATGATGAAACCTACCTGCTGGTGTAGTGTGGAGTAAAACAACAGGGACTGTGAGCTGCATCAGAACAAAAAGTCCCATCATCTCTTGAACTACACCATCACCGCATGCAAACGCCTACAGACTCAATCATGCTCTTAAAACCTCTCAAGCTCAAAAGCTCAACTGCATCCTGCCACCTCATAAAATAAATGACGCAAATGCTATTGCAAGAGCAGTGCAGAGATGAACAGTTCTTTCAGGTTTTTGCTGCAGTCATGGCTTTGTCTTTATGCTTAGAATTCATTAATAGTAGATAAATCTCAGCACCACAACCAAGCTGCATGTGAATGAGGAAAACAGAAACGTGGTCATTTTATTTTTACCATGCCTGTTGTTGGGAAACTCAGCATTTTAACTTCTAACACTAACTCCTCATTCAGCATTGTTCTCTCTCCAAGGTATGAATGTTTCCTCACCACTGAATATGTACTTTTATTGCAGAATCAAAGCAGCAGTATTGTCAGTGTTTGAGATCCACACATGTGCATATTAAAAAATGTGGCAGCTATCTTATCTACCATAGTGAAAATAATTAGATTCAGCCCAGAGCCAAATAAAACCTGCAGAGAAAAGAGGCAGTTTGGCACATCGCCATTCGGTGCCAGTATTAACGCACAAGCAGACATGACAAACATTATTTACTAATCATTCATGTCACTGCAGGAGCAGCAACATGCCCAAAAGCTCAGTCTGTGCTGTGATAATTGATGGTGACTTTGTTGAAGGTGCCAGTGCTCTCACACAGGCTGCTGTGACAACGGGTTAATAAACACAAGACTATAAGGGAACTGTTCTGTTTTGTTTCAGTGTGCTTTGCGTGTATTTTGACATGCGGTACAAAACAGGAACAGACATTTTCAACTTCTCTTCATGTTCTTTATGTGAACATGACAAACACAACAAGCAGCAACATGATACTGCGCTTCAATGTGGCAAAACATTAGTAAAGCCTCTTTGTTTTCTTATATGGGATTAGAAAAATAAATATATTCTACTGTAAAAATGATGGGTTTGACTATCTGTGTCATGTCAAGTCTTCTACATATATTTTTCTCAAATTTAGAATTGTAACTGGAGCCTAAATTACAGATTCCTCTATTTATTTAAAGGTCCAGTGTGTAGGATTTCGGGGGATTTAGTGGCATCTAGTGGTGAGGACTGCAGATTGCAAATAAACGCACTACGTTGGTACAACACCGCATATTGACATTTTTTTTTCCTTCAACAACTAACGCATGTGGTTAGGTTTAGGAAAAAAAGAACAGGGTTTGGATTTAGAATCGGGGCACAAACACCACTCTCATACCGGTGAAAGTCGGTGTTTGGACCCATCCACCACTCCCGCCCACCCCACAGTCGGACTTTCGCCGCCTTAACTTTTGTCCTTGTCCTGCTGCGTGTCCCACCGGGTGCCATTAAACTATAACGGCAACCGGCCGCGTATCATGCTGACGTTAAAGGACACCTTTTTTCGTTGGTTTCTGACGCCGCAAGCACTTTGGAGTGAGACCGGGCTCGACATTCAGGAGCCGAATTATTTGCAGAGGTCTCTTCCTCTAAAAACAAATAGACCCGGTGATTTAAACAAGTAAAAACACTGAATAAAGCAGTTTCACGTTAAAAAATGTTTTTACGATACTGCTTGTCACGTAGGGGCTGCTAACTAACAGTGGCCGACACGAAAATGCCAAAATGCGGAAATGTGAATGGCCCAATCTAGGGCCAGTGTTTGGTTGGTCCTTTCTGGGCTACTGGAGAAACCTCCTCCCTATGTAGGAACGGCTCACTCTGAGGGAACGAAAACACGACGATTCTTATTTTCAGGTGATTATAAACAAAAGAAATCATGCTTACTATATTCCAATCCTGCCAATATATCTGCCTAAATCCTACACAATGAACCTCTAAGACAATATTTTAACATTCTGGGAAATTCAAGACTTGATACCACTCTCATATCTGTCCATGAACTATAAGGCTATGTCATACAACATCTATTGCACATCTGTCCCTCCTGGAAGAGGGATCTCACCTCAGTTGCTCTTCCTGAGGTTTCTACCAGTTTTTCCCTGGTAAAGGCTTTTTTTTGGGGGGGGGGGGTCCTTATCCACTCTGAGGGTCCAAGGACAGAGGAATGTCGTATGCTTGCGGGGAGTTACACACTGAAATAGTTCTCTCTAATTTGTGAGCTTTAGAAGTGCTCAGCCCATTCATCAGAATATCATGTTGGCATTGTACGGTTTTGCAAACCACATATATGTTACATTGGCATGTTTCATACACATCATATCAACAATTCTAATGTGACATAGTTTATGAGCTGACTGTCATCAGGAGGTGGAGGGAATAGTGGATGGCATGATGCCTAGGTGTGACACCTGCCAAGCTGCATACCGCTGTTTTCTTAACCACCAAACATGGGTGGTTTTTAGCAACCTGTTGCTGTTTTTCCACCAGTGGTAGTGAAATGGAAAGTGATTGTTTTTTTGTTGACACATCAACAGCATCTCCAGCTGGGATTGTGCCATCAAGACTGTTTTTATAGGTCCAAACATGATCTTTTCCTTACCATTACCAGGTGTTTTTTGTGCCTAAACCTAACCACAAATTAGCCACAGCGCTGTTGAATTGTAAAGAGACATATTTGCTACATAATTAGGTATGTAACGTATCCATCAACATATTTTTAGGGTATTGGGCTGAGGTGCTGGTAGGTGGATTGTCTGTTGGATAAGAGCCAGGATAGCTGTTTGTCCCTGCTTCCAGCCTTTGTGCTAAGATAAGCTAACTATCTCCTGATTAAAGCCTATATTTACAGTACAGACATGAGAGTGGTATTAATGCTTTCACCTAAATCTCTGACAGAGAGCAAAACAAAAAAAGGGTATTTGTCAAAATGTCAAACTATCCCTTTAACTGATGTGGTTCAAGCTCAGGTTTACATTCAGTGTTTCTGCAGAGATGGACAAAAAAACCAGACAAAGATAAGATAATACAGTGGGGACAAAAATAAATCTCAGTCCACCTCACACCCAGAGGAAAAACACAAAGGAAAAAAGATCAAGGCTGTCACACATCTGACATCGAAATTCAGGTGTTTGTCTTGATGCGTGCTACGCCTGGCAGGACTTGTTGGCTTTCACGATGAACCAGAGTCCTGTGACAACTCCAATCAGCCCCAGGATCACACCAGCAACACACACTGCCATCTCGACAACCTGCTGGTCTGTCTGGACTGCAACCTCTGTGGAAAAACACACAGATAGATAGATAAGAGCATTGGAGTTTTACTGAAAGGAGTTTTTGAAAGCTGATTTCTGTTGTAACTAAAGCTGCTTGTAGCCAACATTTGTAGCCAATAATACCTTGCCAAATATCACTTGCTGATACTTAATATTTAACAAAAGCCCTAAATGACCATCTATCACCTGAATCTCTGAAACCTTATTTTCTACTACAGATGCACAATTTATAATAATTTGTCATAAGTGGGTAATAATTGCTAAAAGTGTATTTAAAAGTTACATTTATTTTTCACTTTTTGGCCGTAACAGCTATTTCTGATGTGCTCAGATGTGAGCAGCAATCCAGTGTTCAATGGATAAAGTAAAACATGAACTATCTGCACATGTTTAAGAGAGGGAGATAGATAAATAGAAAGACAATTTAATGGCAATCCACCCAATAGCTGTTAAGATTTCAGCCTAGACCTGTAGCGGCTGAGCAACCGGCACACTGACACTGCCATCCCTGGAGACGTGGCACAAGTGTGGCTACAGATGTGAGCAAATTTTTTTATTAATTGTCACATTTGCTACATGTGAGTCAGAGGTGTAAATACAGGAAGTGCAGGCAGTGTGGACACACTGGGGGTGGAGGGGCCTGTAGAAAGAGCAGGCAACAACAATATGTTGAGTTGGCCCTTGTGAGTGATTCAGACTGCCACCTCAGAGGTCAAAAAATAACTTGCATTAAATTAGGAATGGTGCCATTTGCTACGTGTGACCTCGACAAGGCAAACACATCTCTTTCGTGGTAGTCTATAGCAATCTATAACAACATTTTATGCATAATCTACATTAACTATTTAAAAAACTACAAATAAACTGTAAAACGATTCAATTAAATCAATAATTTCTATTTTCTTTGGTATTTCTTGTCATATACAGATTACAGTGATGATTGCTGAGTAATGTGTATGTTGATGTTGTCCAGTCTTAAGTCTCTATTTGAGCATGTGATGAGACGATATGATAGAAGTTAGATGGAAGTTAGCATCGCCGTGGTTCCTTCAACAAAAAACTACCAGGATTTTTCCATTGGATTTTTGGATTATCGCAGAAAAAAGTTCAGTGGCAAACACGACACTTTACAACACTTAGTTTTGTTAAGCTAGATTATCTTCACAAATGAACACCACTTTTATGATTTTAAAGGCACAGACCATATCAGTATTGGCTGTAAAAAATGCCCACATCATACATCCCTCTCCATCTTAGGCATTTTTCACAAGTACAACATCTTCACCTCTTTGCTCTTCTCTTTCACATCAAAAACAACATCCTGTCTGTGACTTTTAACCCCGCTGATTCGTCACATCATGACTGACCTACCCCAGAACGTTGTGAGAGGCTCCTGCAGGCTGATGTGGTCCACGCTGCAGGAGTAGATGTCGCTCTCCTGCGGAGTGAAGTCCAGGTAGGACAAGATTTGGAAGCTGAAGTCGCTGTTGGAGTAGTACTGAGTCTGACTGACCTCGCTCTCGTCCACCGGCTGCCCGTTCCTGGTCCAGGTTATGGCGACTGTAGGTGGATGGAAGTTGTTCACATGGCAGATGAGTGTGTTGGGCACCTGGAGCTCCATCTCGTGTTTGGGGTAGATCATGGAGGTGGGAATGGCTGCAGATGGATGGATGGTGTTTGACAGAGAAAGACAAATGAATTCTCTTCATTGGAACTAAAGGACATTGCCCAAAACATGAAAAACAGCCTCAGGCAAAAGTATATGAACAGTGGTGTCCACATACTTTTAAAACAAACACGTTACTAGTGGCTTGTACACCATTCTTTTTTTTTTAAAGCCTTCCCAAAGCCATTACTAATATCAAAGAGTCGATAGGCAACTATGCCAAAAACAGTGTTTACTGTTGCTTTAAACCTGCAATAACTTATTTTTTGTCCACTTGGGGGCAGCAGAGACAAGTTGGTTGGTTGGTTCAAGTTCCCGCTCTGATCCACAGTTGGGAACATGCTGGTTTATTAACATTCATTTTAACTTGGCTTCTACTGCTATCATCACTCTTTGCTGCCTGCTGTCTTCACCGTGGCACCCTGAGAGAGCTGCTTCCCTCCACAAACACACAATGAAGCACACATCACACCCTCACAGGTTACCCACAAGGCCACCGCCCCTAAAGGGGAAAAAGGGTCAATTTGTTAGCAAACCGCTGCTTATTTACACATCCAGCAATTAGAAGTCATGTTTCTGGCCACCTGCTGAGTGTGACTCTAATACTCACTCTGTTTTAGCTCTGTTTTTGGTCTCTACCAACTCCTGAGGGAAATATCTGACTCTTTAGCTGCTAAATGCTCCACTGTGTTCACCTCCTGTTCACTAACTGTGTCTGTCTGCTGTAGGGCTGTACCCAAATATTCGGATATTCAAATATTCGTTTCTATGGGTAGGTATTCGTTATGAAAATTTGGTATTCAATATTCGTTTTTTTATTTATTTATTTATTTTTTTAACATTTTTTTGGTGCTAAATGTAGTCTTTTTGTTGTTGGTAAATGTAGGTTATCAATAAAAATCAAAACTTTTAAATTGCATTGTTAAAAATGTGAAAATATAGTATAGCCTACCAACTGAGCTTGAGCGCACGGCACGCTTGAGCGCATCCGTCTGAGGCTGTGGATCAATGTCAAGTTTTACCACTTCATTACTATTCCCTCTAACTTGTAGCTGTTTTTTCGTTATGTTTTGAATTTACTTACTGATTTTAAGACTTTTTATGCATTATTTCATTTTATGATTTCTTTATGATTTTAAGATTCATGGTTTTGAATCAGTTAGTCCTTGTTTTAATCTGTTTTTAAATGTCCTTTTACATTGTATTGCCTTGTTTGTCTGTTTTATGTTCATAATGTCTATTTTCATGTGAAGGCCTCACTCATCTTAATAATGGATCAACAGCCAAGCTGCCAGAAAAAATGTTGGCAGTGTACATTTCTGCAAACCATGCATACGTTACATTTGTATGTTTCATACATATCATATCAACGTTTCTAAAGTGACATAGTATATGAGCTGACTGTCACTGGGAGGTAGAGGGGATGGTGAATGGCGTGTCACCAAGGCGAGATGCCTGCCAAGCTGCAGACCACTGTTTGAGACCAACAAACAACAAAATGGGTTGTTTCTTAGCAAATCTTCACCAATTCCAGCTGCTTTTTAGCCACCAAACGTGGGTGTTTTTTAGCGACTCATCACTATTCTTCCATCGAGAAGAGTGCCACAAAAAGCTGTTTTTTTACAGAGATACTTAGCAGTGATTGTGCCACTAAAACTGTTTTTTAAAGCTCAAACATGATATTTTTCTCACCATAACTATGTGTTTTTTGTGCCTAAACCTAACCATGTCAACCACAGTATGTATCCACTACACAATAATGCGCAAATGTAACATGCCAAAGTATTTTTCTGGTAACAGGGTTGTGGGTCAAGTGCCAAATTATGGGCTGTGGTTTTAATCATCCCAAAATGAAAGCGTTTTTGGTATGTCTGTGACATGGCAAACAAAGTTTACGATGAACTGAAATGTAAAATATGAAGTGATACAACCACTTGCATTTCCGTAATAGTTTCTCTGTAATTAATTCCCAAAGAAGAGGCAGACTGTTGTAGATACACACACCAGCAGTGCTGTAGTCCTTGAGAATGATCTTGGTCTCAAGAACGATGTCAAAACCACTGTTTGAAGGTCTCCATCCAGTCTTCAGCCATATTTTTACTCGGTCTTATCTCGGTCTCTGACAAAGGGGACTTCAAATTTTATCTCAAGAACCATCAAGACCACAACTGTGGGGAGCTCACTAAATCACCTGTGCAAAAAAT
This sequence comes from Epinephelus moara, assembly GCF_006386435.1. Lineage (NCBI taxonomy): Eukaryota > Metazoa > Chordata > Actinopteri > Perciformes > Serranidae > Epinephelus > Epinephelus moara. Next base: position 36,843,772 of record NC_065511.1, on the reverse strand, counting down.
GAACGTTGAATAAAGATGGTTCAGTTGATTTCAGCTCCTTAGTGTTTTTGTGTCATGCAGTGTGGGACTTGAACTGGACTGGTCTTGGTCTCGACTTAGTCTCAACCCCTCAAAGTCCTGGTCTTGTCTCGGCCTCGATCCGCTCTGGTCTTGGTCATGACTTTGTCTCGGTCTTGGTGGGCTTGACTACAAGCCTGCACACCAGTATCATGCAACACATGCTAATTAAAGTAAACTCCCCGGAGCGGAGCTACAAAACAAACAGTGACAGACGCTTTAACCTGCACTGACAATACAAGCATGATTATACACCCAGAGAGGTTAATTGCACCTCACAGAGATTTTCCCTGCTGGTACCTGTTCTTCTCTTAAGAATACACACCAGAGCACTCATCTCATTAACTTGTGTTTAACAACACAGCTTACTGTTGCTCCCATTACAGTAGTTTCACTGACTTTTGTTCTTATGATTAGGCTGTAATCTATTTTTTAGAGAGATGAAACTCAGCAGTGCGACTCTTTATTGGCTGTTTATTGATGTTTGCTGTGTTCTTGGCATTAAACTGCTTTTATTTGCAGGCGGTGGAGAGCAACTCAATACATTTACTACAGTACTGGACTCAGTGCTTGTATCCTCCTTATTTTCTGTACTCTATTTAAGGTTACCGTCTACTTCTATTCCACTACAATTCAAAGGGAGTTCTTGTGCTTTTTAATCCACTATATTTACTTGACAGCTGTAGTTATAAGTCAGCTTGCTTGCTTATACAATCAAATACATTGATTAAACTAGGAGTTCTTAACCTATTTGGGCTTGAGGCCTCTCTCAGAAAAGCAGAGTTGGGGCTCTGAGATACATTTCAGATTTCTTCACTTGTAAGCACTTTTTTTACTCCTGCAATTTGATATTTTTATTCTATTCCTGTATATTTCTTTTTCTATATCAGTAAAAACTTACCAAGGGCCTCTGGAGGATAATTTTCTCCCTTTATGGCTCATGGGATGTTGTACTTGCAGGTGCCCAGGGACACGTACGTGTCTCTGGCCATTTCAAGATCAATCATCAAGTGCTTTGCAAACTCTGGCAGACGCTGCACCGCCCGATGGGTCACAGGGTCGACGTAGAGGAGCTGATCGCCATCGAATTCAATATCGTACTGGCCATCTTCCTTCACGTCCCTCTGACAGAAAGTCAAAAAGCGAAGCAAGTGTTTTCCTGCAGCTGTTTGGAAAGATTAAAAACACATTACATGATAAAACAGCATGCTTTGCACGTGCAGCCAAGTTGGTTCTGTGAGCAAATCTGGTGTCTGTGCTATGGAGAGTTAACACAGGACACCATCCAAGCTGCTAATAAAATTTTTAGCAGATTTTGGCTCCATCAACCACACTGGCAGGTAACCAACCCTGATGATCACCATTATAAAAATGCAGCTGCCCTGCAAAATAGAGTAGTTAAATGGAAGAATAGTGACGTTCTTCAATGCAGAGACAAAAACAGTTTTTTTCCAACTGATTACAAAAAGCAGTAATAAATCTTAATATTCCTCATATTTAGAAACAGAAACTCTTAATGCCTCCTGACAACTATGAAAAAAACAATACTTTTACCTTGACTGCACTGAGGAAGACACATAACCAGCAGCAGTAGGAACAGATTCGACATCTTGCATTTCAGGCTCTCTAAACACCAAACTGAGCAGGTCTCACCACCTGCTGCTCGTCCCTCCCAAACCTGACAGTCTCATACCTAGATGACTTCCTGACAACACAAACCTATCAATGCTTGTGACTCAGTAACAACAATGTTTCCACCTTGTAACACTAAAGGAGCATGTAAAATCAGACTTTTACACAAGTACCTGCTGCCATCTAGTGGACAAAAAAAAAATCATAATCACAATATGATGAAAACAAGTTGGACACATATTTTAAAACGAGAAGTTTACAGTGATTATCCTGCATTTTTAAAGCTGTGAAATGCCCTGTTCAGTTTGTCATATCATACTTTAGTGCAATTTAATATTTGTTTGTACATCAGTTGAGTAGCTAAAAGAACAAAAATCATAAAAATGAGGGGGTAGTTTGTGCTCCTGACCTCGGATTTAAAGCAAATCAATTGTTTAGTCTGTAAAATTTCAGAAAATAGTGGAGCAAAAGAACTTCCAAACACTGTCGCACTTCCTACTGAAATATTTATTGTAATGCTTCAGCCTTTCCTACCTTAACTGGGTATATATTTACACACATACATACATACAGGTACATATACCTGATGAATGTCGGAAAGGCAGAAACATTATTACAATAAATATTTCAGCAGTGAGCGAAACAGTCTGCAGAGGTTTTTTTCCATGATTGCACCTCTTCCGACGCTCCTGTCACATTCAGGTGCGCAGAGATTTTTTTCCATTATCATCCAATGTCTCAATTTCTTGTCTGACCAACAGTTAAAACAAACGCTATATAAAAAATGAAATTAGATACAGAAAAAAACAGAAATGCAAAAACAAAATTGTTGCTTGACAGGTAAACAACTCATTGATTATCAAAACTGTGTCAACTTGCAGGTCAACTGAGTTGAGCACTACATCCAAAGCTTTAAAACACAACCTTGAGATACCGACCCCAGACAGGCACACAATACTCAAACTCTTTCTACAGAAGAGAATATTTTAATAAACACACTTGTCAAATGAAAGTTATGCTTCTGAGAGGCGACAACCTGCTTGACCGGAGGCAGCGATGCTCATGAGAACGCTCTTCAGGAAACAACTAAGACAGTCAACTGGAATGAGAATTAACAGCGTGTAAAAAAAAAAAAAAAGGAAACAAGAAAACAGAAAAGAAAGACTGAACAGCAGAAATACAATAGTTTGTGCAACAGCAAATACAGTTTAAGTATATACAAGCATATATTCTTTCACTGAACATTCAACAACAGCTTCAACTATGCATGGAGCTATGAGGACTTTCTTTGTTTATGGGAAACTTGTAGAGTTATCCAGTCAACGCTATTTGTTCCAGTAAGTGCCGAGCGGCTGAAAGACTTCTTAAAGAAACCTTCACTGAGTTTCTAAGTGCTACAGATGTCTCTAAGAAACAGTAATGCAATACTTCACATGTTTAGGAGATTAACGTGGAAATCAGAGACCTGCACTCTGCTGTGAGAACATTCAGCAGCCTGTGTTCAGCTCTGTGACACAGATGCACACTTCAGTTACATTTTGATGTAATGAAGAGAAATATCAAGGACAAGTTGAACAGGAAAGAGCTGTACTTTCATTAGTGTCATGTTTATGAGACTGGACTGTCTTAAAGTGGCTGGTGGGCTTTTAGGAGAATAGTGCAGCTGTTAAAATCAATACAAACTGAGTGAGTGTGTTACGTATATTGCGTAACTTTGTAATTACAGTATGTTAAGACATTTCTATACTGTACTTTGAATCCACTTTGTTTTCGAAAAACTACTGCAAGAGCAATGTGTGTAAACCTCAAAGAGGAATGATCCAGAACTCAAACTGGAGCCAACTTAAGATTCTGACCTGAAAACAGCAGACACCAGAGGTTTAATCTGTGAGCATGACAAGGAATCTTAGAGCTCCTCAACAATATCGTATTTATCCAAATATTCTAATCGTTCTGAACAATCTAGGGGTCGATCTAAAAATTAAGCGTGGCAGAAAGCCAGATGTTACAAAAGCAAGGCTTGTGACCTAAAAGGTTGCTGGTTCAAATTCCAGTCATGTCTGAGGAAATGGGGGTGAGGAAAACAAATAAATAAACACTCTCCCATTCCTTCATCACCGCGGACACAGCTCGAGGCCAGCCGAAGCAGATTTGGAGCAAGGCCCATTTTTTTTTCTACATCCTTTCTTATTACTCCGCTTCCCTCTTTGGGGGATCACCATAAAATTCTTCTTTATAAAAGAAACATAAATTTGTACAAGTATTTACAAAGGGGGAGGAGGGGGAAACCAAGGCATTTAGTGTTTGGGTTCTACAATTATCCACAGAGACGTTGTTTCGCATCCCTCTGTCCCACATTCAGAACAATTTACGAGTCCGCTCGGAGTGTTTTTTCACCATGGTATCTAATATCTCAGCCCACTACTGTTTCAGGGTGTGTTGTGTCCTGGGCCAGCCCAAGTCCCTGAGTTATTAGTGTTTTCTCTCTTAGCCAGTGCTGAAGGATCTCAACCAGAGTCTGAATCACTGGTGTCTGAGGACGAGGAGGACGAGGAGGAGGAAGAGGAGTCGGAGCTGGAGCTGCTGCCACTGAGGCGTGAGGGCTGGGTGTGAGTCTCTACAGCGCTGGGCTTCTCCACTGAGGATAGAGCAATGAACAGGAGTCAATAAAAATAGAAACAAAAGGAAGAACCATTAAAGTACCCTGTAAAACAAACAATAATCAAGAAACAGTTTAATATCAAAGGCACGTGTGTGTGAGAACACGTGCACATACAGGACAGGGATTTGTGGGCTCACCTTTAGGTTTCGTAGGTTTCTTGACAGAATTAAGTTGCCCACTGACATCCTGCAGCCTCCTCTCCAGCTCCCTCCTCTTCTCCAGAGTCAGCTCCTCTTTAGACTTGCCAACGCTGCCTTTCTTTCCTGCTGCACCTGAAAGGATCGACAAAGTGGTTACAGACCCCGGGGCGCACAAAGTAATGCAGTGACTTGTGAATTAAGCTTCGTTTCCACCAAGCAGTCTGAATCAGTTCAGCGCAGTTCGTTACACATTAGAGCAGTTGCTTTTGCATTTACATTGTTAAACGTTGTGGATGGTACATTCCATTCTGTCCTGTTTTTGTTACCTGTCTGCTGACATACCTCGCATACTGAAGGAATACTAAAACAGGGTACCTACAGGTAACAGACAGTTAAATTGAATGCTTTTTAAGATCCATTCAAAGACACATTTTAACCGATTTTGCGATGTTTTACTAAGCATTGCAGGCAAGTAGTATATATGTGGTCTTATGCATAGGTAGGGGTTATGTAGGAATATACAGTTTGCCAACAGGTAAGTGCACGTATGAAGTGAAATGACGGTATTATAGTTTTTTTTTTTAAGATTTTTACATAGAAAGGCTTCACTCATTTTCACAAAATTAGATGTAAATTATGTTTGTCATAGTTAAGAACTTACAAATTCAAATTTAAGACTATTTAATGACTTTAAGGTCTTGTTGTAACATTAAATTGAAGACATTTTAAGGACCTGTTAAAGGTCTGAGCTTGAAATACTGCAATCTGTTGATCGGTCAATATAGAATCGACACTCTCGCTCGACAAGGATTCAATGCAAAAACCACAAACCCACTATTTTTAAACATCCCATCGATTGCGACAAAGACTCTAAACATTGGACGATCAACAGGATGCAGACATTATTCTGCATCATCGGTGAAGAAGAAACACAGTGAGAGCTGCATGGAGCAGTGATGTAGTACTGTCTGCAGTGAAAGCGCTAACACATCGGTGGTGTAGGTACATGTCCATACAGATTACATACGGTTCTAAGGGTACTGGAAAGAAAATGTTTTTTGGATATGTGGCTTCAGTGTATTAATGGGTGAGCTGCAGTTGTAAGAGTGTGTTAGGGGGCAGAGTGGTCTTGGAACATCAGAGGTTTCTCCCAGGAATTCTGGAGGTAGTGTAACATAAAAACGTGAAACCAAAAGAGCTTTACTCTCATTCTGCAGTTTCTTTCTGAGTGGCAGACTTGGTTCTCCCTTAAGCTGTTGCAAAAATTTGGCCCTTCAAATCTGTCACCACATTACAGCTGGTTGGTACCAGGTTTTAATAAACCTTGCAGTTTAGTGTAAGTGTAGCGAGTACAGTCTTTAATTTGGGGAATTTAGCTTCATGACGTGACCCAACATTACTCAAACTATTGACATGTCATTGATTATACTTCATGCATCAAGCTGTGTGTTGTCAAACGGTAAACACTAGCTTAGCAAATCTATAAACTCTCCACATCACTGTATCGACCTTAAGGAGTTTGTCCAGCAGTGTTTACTCTGGAGGAAAACTAGCCCTTCAGCCACTGAGACACACGGAGGGGAGAATGAATAAAAGATGTGCTTATAGCACCAAAGTCCAGTGCATTAACTGGCTGAGAAAACAACGGTGCATGCCTGTCAACTTGGTGTAACTCTGCAGTTACAGTTTTAGATCTTTAGTAAATTCTGTTAGGGGAAAATCTGTTCTGTTTGCATGTAACTTAAAGGCAACCAGACCAGACCTGCAGCTACACAATGACATCGTAGATTTGCCTTGTCTGTTCTTATTTACTTGGCTTCCTGTCTGTGTCTGTCAGATTGTGTCTCTGTTCATATTACTGTCTTAATTCAACATCTGGCCAAAGGACAACTGTTGAAAATACAGCTGGCATGATATTGGATTTTCATGACACAATTATCATGGCAAAGAAGATGTCATGATTAGGTAAATTCATCTTTAACTTTATTGTGCATTTTGTCTTTTTTTGCCAAATGGAAATACAAGTGTATGGTGCTCAGTAGCTCAGTGGTTAGAGTTGGCATCCCACGCATCAAGGCAGTGTCCTTGCTGCAGCAGCCATGGGTTTGATTTCAGCCCGTGGCCCTTACTTGTATGTAATCCCCTCTCTCTCCCCCTGGACAGGCGCTAGTAGTTGGGGGTTCAGTACCTTGCTCAAGAGCAGTTTGGCAGTGCCCACGAGGCAAACTGGCACCTCTCCAGCTAACTATCATGGTTATCATCAATACTGGTTTATAGCAACACCTCTGGTTGAAAATGTGGCATTTTATTTACAGTGGTGCTGATCAATGTGCATTTTGCGATTACATATAAACAGAAAGAAATAAATACATCTAATGCCTAATGGCTGGCAGGTCTGGGCTCTGTGTTGACCAACAAGCAGCTGAAACATGCCACAAACCATAAAAGTTGTGCGTCAATCATTCACTGGCTTACTGATATGCAAAAAAGGCTTTTTGATTTGCTTTGTTGCTTGAGGGTGGGGACACTGAACCTTTGTGTTGTGTTGCAAAGATGTAGCAAAGTATTCACAGTGAAATTCATTTTAGTTGCAAATGTCTGCACCAAAGTTCAGTGCTGCCCCCAAAACTGGCCTAAAAGAGACAGCTGCATCACGTGCTTGGTACTGATTAACTGTTCTCATAAAATATCAGTGCGAAGCTGGTATTTGCTTGGTGAAACGTTTTACTTACCTTGTTCACCGTATGGCTTACGAGGCTTCTTCCTCAGACAGGTCATGACGTAGCGCTCCAGCTCCTTCAGTGTCGATGGCTTGAGTGTTTCAAAGTCGATCTCAATCTCCTCAGGGTTGGTGTCCCTCAGTGAAGGCTCCCTGGACTGAATGATGTGGACCACGCGACCCAGCTTCTCCCCCGGCAGCTTGTTGATGTCCAGGCTCAGCTGGCGCTTCTCGTCGTATGACATGGGCACAATCTCCTCCTCTTCCTCAGAGTCGTAGTGCGGCAGCATGGAAGTGGGTGGTGGGGGGTAGAAGGGCTTCTTTGCGGCCCTGCAGAATCAAAGGGAAGTGATACAGTTACAGATCAGCTGCTTCATATTGTTAATATTCTATTTTCCTATATATTGACAAGCTTTAAAAACCCCACACTGATGTGAAGATGAAATTCAGTTTGATGGTGATTTGGTGTGGTGGGTATTAGTTTTAGTACTAACTTGCTGTTCTTGTTACTCTTCTTCCCCTGTCCCTTCTTGGGCTGGGAGCCACCTGCTCTGGCAGACTTTGTTTTCAGGATCTTGCCGGGCATTTTCCATTCCTCAGAGCCAGCTCTGCTTCTGACAGCTCGACTTCGCTTCTCCAGCTTCTTCTTTTTCTTCTTCTCCTTTTTGTCCTTCTTCTCTTTCTTCTTCTTGGGCTTGATGATGGGGCCTTGGGAGAGGGCAGCCAGCTGCTCGTGCATGGCTCGGAGCTGTTCGGAAAATTTCAATTTTAAAAAATGATCAAAGGGAAAACTGCTTTATTGTCACACCATGAAATTTGTCACAAAGGTACAGTGTGTAGGATTTAGGGAGATGGACTGACAGAAATTGAATACAATATTCATTACTTTGTTTTTGTTAGTGTATAATCACCTGAAACTAAGAATCATAGTGTTTTCACTTCCTTAGAATGAGCTGTTTATATCTACATACAGAGCAGGTCCTCTTACACTGAGTCGGCCATGTTGTTTCTACAGTAGCCCAGCATGGACAAGCCAAATACTGGCTCTAGAAAGGGCCATTCCTGTTTTGCGTTGGATAACGCGGCTCGGCACATAGGTGAAGTTTCAGTTGGTTGCAGTCTGCAGCTTCTCCACCAGATGCCACTGCTTCCTACACACTAGACCTTAAATAAAGAGTCCTGGATGAATAACCAGGACAGGAGGACTTACTTGTGTGCACACCTGGTCCTGTAACTCAGCCAGACGATGCGCTCGCTCTTCCTCGCTGTCTGAGTTGGGGCTGCTCTCACTCTCTTCACTCTCACTACTGGGCTCACTCTCGGAGGTAGAGGAAGACGAGGACGAGGAGGAGGAAGAAGAGGAGGATGAGGATGTTGGATGGCCACTAATTGACATGGCTGTGTGGTCCATATGTGGTTCGTCGGGCATCTTGGCAAAGCGGAACTCAAACACATCCTGGGGCATGAAAAAAAAAAAGCCACATCAAACTAACGTTCACAGAACAGATTTTCATCACAGTCTGCTGCACTTTAAATTTAATCTGATCATTTGAAAAGTAGAATTTGACAGCGAGGCTCACCTGCAGCTTCCGTGCCATGGCCACAACATCATGGTCAGGTGGGTTGTACTTGTAGCAGTTGGAGAACATGAGTCTGACGTCGCTAGCAAACTGTTGAGCGTCCCTGTACTCACGACAGTCCATCTTCCTCTGATGAAAAGTTAGGAAACGACAATTTTAGAACTTCAATCTGACTTTTTTGGAAAACTTTACCAATTTTAAATCAGTGTTTTTTATTTATTTATTAATAACTGACTTTCAAATTTACAGTATATTGCAGATTTTGGTCATCACACTGATTGTCCATGACTGTTTTTACGAGTGTAAAGCATACAAGAAGTCACCTTGATGGTGCTGAGGTCCATGGGACACTTGATGATGTCATGATAGTCATGAAGTGCCAGTGCAGCTGCGTCCACAGGTGTGTAGAAAGGCCAGGCGTACGCAGCATGTTTCTTTGACAACATTTCCTTCAGCAGCCCACTGCAGTACCTCAGCTGAGGGCTTAGTTTGCCCTTCCTCGAGGGCTGAATCTGGACAGAATCAGGCAAGTCCTTCTTGGGGGGTTTAATGGGGCGTCCGCTGCCCACTCTGCGTCCGCTGCCTGCCATCATTGGCTGCAGCAGGACGGGACCTCCGGGGCTCCTCACCAGGCCCATCCCAGGTGGGGTGTCTAAGCTCATGCCCCCCATGGAGGAGATGGTGTGCATTGAGGTGTCGTGGACCTGGCCCCCGTGGCCTCCTTTGCCCAGGCCCACCATGTGTGTTGCTCCCGACATGCCCACAGTCAAGCCCATGGTGGAGGGGGTGGTGGTGTCTGCCTTACGTTTTACACCCTTTTTCTAGAAATAAAGACAATATTATCACAATACTGTGGCACAGAGTTTATTAAAAGGCATCATGCACCCAAACCCAGAAATTTGTGGATGTGTAGAAAACATTTATGGGATATGCTAAACCCTAACATTATTTGTTATAGGTGCAGCAATAGACAACCACTATAAAAATGTCTACAAGCCTGCAGGTATAATGCTTATTATCATTATCAGCATTGTGTGTTTTGTATGTACCTTGGTTGTGGGCTGTGTAGGAGGCAGGCCCATGATGTTGGCTGGAGGCAGGCTTTTGGTCAGCACAGTCTGGGGAGAGTTGGCCAGCATGGACTCCCCAGTGTCAGAGGAGGACGGGGAGTAGGCTGACTGGGACACTGCTGGCACCTGCTGAGCCCTCGCTGATGAAAGATAAATCCTGAGCCTTAGTAACACAACTCACAGGTGACAAAAGTTATGTCTAAATAGTTTTGAGGAAGCCTTTTATTACTGGAGATGTGCATGGCTTTTCTATGTGCTAGTTTTACATGATACACTTTTGCAACAAGAAGATATTTTGTACAACCACTGAGCTGTATGTGAAACTGAACGTCATAACACAACAGTTTCTTGTGATTCTAGCAGCGAACTACAATGACAGAAATATCAGCAACAACAATTCTTTGTCACTAACTCACAGCTGGATTTGCGACCTCTCCCCCTGCTGTTCTTGTTTCGAGGAGCTGGAGGAGGCAGCTCAACTTCTTCCTGCGGCATCTGGGCCACCTTTTGGAGGAAGATCTTCTCTAAGGACTGCGCCATCAGCACAACGTCGTCTGTCGGCTAGCCAAGAGAAAGATTTAGAAACACACTAACACACTAAAAAAAAAAAAAAAAAAAGCCATGACACTAAAATAACTTTCTCAAGACAGAATTTAATTTCAATGTTTTTATTTATAATTAATTTATCTGCTGACTAATGAAACATCAATTTATTAAGTCACAAACATTTACTTGAAACAACATGCTCACAGCTTGTTCTGTTGTTGGTCATTGTTTGCTATATTTTATGAATGAAATGAATAACAAAAGTAAAACAATGATAAATGGATGAAACTGATGTTTACCACTTTGACAACCTTTGCCAAGACATTCGATTTAGACACAATGTGCACTGACTCTTCAGAGACAGCACCATGTTTGCTCAAGAGTTGGATCCTGTAGTCATTTGTTTCCTTGTCAACTTGACATTTTCATTTTCCTTCTTGCCTGACATGTTACGCTGTTGCCTATGTACAGGTTATGCAGGTAAGCACATGTTCTGTTATTACAAAGGACAGCATCTGAGATAGCATCAAAGCATCAAAGCATCAAATGTTAAGAAAACCTGGTGCTGCAGCTGAGCCTGGATCATCAATAAAAACTACAGATAAGATAAACCTTTATTGTTCCCCAGGAGGGAAATTTGGTGGTTTTCAGGTCAGTTAAAACAACAAACTAAGGTACCGGCACAAGCTCAAACCTCCAAATCATATTTTCAAGCGAAGAATAGCAGTTTCCTATGCTGCTATTGCTGCACTGACCTGTACATAACCCTGTATTAAGGGCCGTCCACGCCAAGAACAACACCTAAGACAATTAACATAAATACATTGTTGGTGGCGTCCACACCCCAACTACAATGACAACAACAGTGGCAAACTATATCGTTGGGATCATTTTCAGAGCGATTCAATGAATAATAGAAACACTGACATCCAATCTACATCCAATCTCCAATCTAATCTATCCAAATCTACAGGGCACCATGTTCCACATGGCAGATGACACTGCAGAGAGGCTCACGGGGTGCAATCAGGCTCACCCTCCAAATCAGTGGTTCGTATTTTGTTATTATTAAGCTGCCGACATAGCCGAAGCATGCACTGCATGTTTGGTGCCACTTTTTACAGAACCATTCATCAGTGTGGATGCTCACATCATTATCACTCTTGGTGTGGACCTGTTATTAACTGTAAGCATCAAAGTGGTGCCATCTTAACAAATAAAGAGTAATAAAGAAATTAAAATTGACAAAAACACGATGGATAAAGATCTGATTTTTACCTTTTAACCTACCTTGTTGTAGATGTAGCAGTTTGTAAACATGGTGTTGAAGTCCTGTATGCACTCACTCGCACTGCGGTAGAAGTTGTTCTCCAGGCGCTTTTTGATGGTTCCCATGTCCATGGGTTGTTTGATAATTTTATGGTAATCCTTAAAAAGACAGAGAAGTGAAACACATGGGGATTTTATGAAAATTTAAAACTTGTGGAGCATGTTGAGCATTACAGATTAAAAACATTTAACAGCACCCAGTGGGGGATTTTTTACTTTCACATCTGAGTCGAGGCACCACAATGAGTTGCAGAAACATAAATAAAACTCAACACAGTGAAAACAGAAAGCAAAAGTCTCTCTGCCTTTAACTCACTGGTAGGTTAAGCCTGTAGGCATCCACAGGCTCATGGAAGGGCCAGGCAAAGTGATGCCTCCACAGTAGCTTCATCAGGGTCCTCTGGAGAAACTGCAGCTGGTTGGTCATGCGGCCTGGTCGGCTAGGATCCTTCACCGGGGGCTGAGGCGGGACGGGAGGACCCTGGGGCATTGTGTGTGGCAGAGACGGGCTCTCAAAGTCCTCATACAGCAATGAAGGCTTGCGAATGCGTTTGCCCGAACTACTGTGTTGGTCCATCCCGCCACTGGACAACCCGACCAGAGAGCTGGAGGGGAGGAGAGGAGAGAGGTTGGGAAAAATATTACAAGACTTATTTTTTTTTTCTTTTCTGATGACTAAGAGGAACTGCAGGACCAGAAATGCTTCCTCACAATAAATGAGGTGAGAATTTAAGTACAAATAACATTTTATTTTTTACACCATTTTATCAGAAAAAAAAGTGAACACATTTCTGTGTGGGAATACAAACACACACAAGGTCTACAGAGAGATAGAGACAAATGCCTGCTAGTAGAAAAAAAAACCCCACACTCTTATGTTGTGCTGTATGACCTTTGGCCCCCTTATTGATGCACCCATCGATTCATCAATCTGCTCCCGTTCCCATGAATACATGCACTCAATGAACATCTGTCAATGTCAAAAAGTGCAGCCTATACGTGCTTCATTGACATAGTCCAGTGAAACTATGGCTGTGTCCTTCCAGTCAGTGAACCGTCATCTAGGAAACTGGGATTCTATCAATAGGCTGCTACTTTTAGCACAGTCATGGGAACCACCATCGCCTCACCAGCTAAAAAACAAACATTCACTTATAACAAGGCTGGGTGATAAGAGCCCATTATCTGTATAATATATTACCACATTTGGCGCCACATAAATACAGGAAACATTTTTTTTTAGGTTTGGCTCATAAATATATTATGAATCATGGGGGGGAAAAAGAGAAATCAGATTTAGTCTTAATCCCATGCCTGAAATTTATTGTTTCACACTGTCATTATATGTGGGAAAAAAGCATTAACAAGTGAGCTTGAATCTTTGTCACTGCTTGACTCACTATGCTCAATGAAATGGTTTTATTTTTTATTCCAGTGAATTTTCGCAGCCACTTTTCTTAAAAAAAATAAAATAAATAACCCCGGCAATGTTCCACTTTTTTATTTTTGTAAAATGCAAGGATGCATACGGACACAAGGCCACTGCGCAACTACAAGAAAATGGTAACACTGCACAGCAAAGGGCCATGCATGTCTGACATTTCTGTACTTTTAAATTGAATATTTATAGGAAATAAATGACACACATAAACATAAACAAACAAAACTCTGACACTCATGAATAAATGCTTAAAATAATTAATACCTAATGCATAAATACTTAAAAGCTGTGTTAAAACACAGCCTTAAAACCATGGACACATTGGTTTCAAATCTCAACTCTGCTATTTTCTGTATAAATTTTGTGAGCGGGTGTTTCCCCCCATGGACAAAGGAACAAATGTCAGGGATATTCCTGTCGATGCCCTTGACTGAGGGGCTATCATCTCAAAATTGGAGTTGGTCCCTGAGCACTACACTGCTCCTACACTTCCTACTAAGAATGGGTTCAAATGCAAATTTTAAAATAGGAATTAATAGAGTTAAGTAGAAAAGAAAATAAAGACTTTCCAGATCTAAGAACAGCTCACAGGCATCTTGGCTGGGTTTCAACACAACTCCATGGACCATGTCCAATTTATAGACCTGAAAAGTTTCTCAGTGCATTAAGTCATGTAAGGCCACCATGCCACAGTAAACCAACCCCATCATCCCCTTTTCACTTCACTCTGAGCAGAGCACATGAACCAGATTTAGAAGAAGTTAAACCTCACCCCAGAGTTCAGGACACACACATGCCCCACTGACACACAAACTGTGGCAAAGCCTGTGAGCTGATTTTCTACATCAATCAGAATCCCAGCGGCACAAAGGACGGCTGAACTGTTAGCATTTAGAGAAACATGAGCCATTGTGTACTGAACACATTCCAATATAAACTTCCAGTCAAGCATATCTGAGTACCACTTATTTAGGTCCAATTTTTCAAGTAATATAAATGCAAATTAACTGAAATAATAGTGACTTCAGTTGGATGTTTTGTTATTTTACTGGAAATGCCCTTGATCTTGATTATGATAATTATGCACCTGTCGCTCAAATTGCACGATAGATAGATAGATAGATAGATAGATAGATAGATAGATAGATAGAAGGTTTTGGAGCAGCCAGCGTCAGACACAGATGCCACGTCACCACAGAGAAAAGATAGAAACTCATCAAAATGAGATATAGACCTGGGGAGTAAAGGCAACAGTGGTGCCAGTGGTAATCAGAGCACTTGGGGCTGTGACCCCCAAACTGGGAGAGTGGCTCCAGCAGAATACAGGTACAACCTCTGAGGTCTCTGCCCGGAAGAGTGCAGTCCTAAGAACAGCTAAGCTACTGCACAGAGAGGGGATTTTTTAAATATACTTCATTTTTGAGCCACCACGCTCAAAGATGTGTCTTACTCAAACGGGAAATGTGAATATGTGACATAAGAGTGGTTACAATTAAGTTAAAGAAAGTTCCAGCAGAGCTCTAGCCTCCCACACGTCTTCACATGGTGCTGCTTCAACCGGATGTCAATGATGTGTCTTAAACAGGATCGAATTAAGTATGTACATGCAACATTTGACCGTGTTTAAAAAAGGAATAATGGCTGACTTCCTTTGTAAACATTTGCTGTAATACACTGATAATCGTTCTGAGATAAACAAACAGTGCAGTGTCTACTAAAGAGTTATGGGAATGTAGATTATGTCCAATGAAAGCATAAACTTTGGTCAAATTTACTACTTCATGCCATATAAACGTAAATGTGATAGTTGGGATCTAAAAGAAGGTTTCTTTCTTCTATGATCTTCTGTTATATTATAAACTACAAATCATTTGCACATCTGCAGCTTTGCTTTTTTAACATCTGCTCCTACTGGAAGTCATTAGTGCTCACACACAATCTTTATCATTTAACAAAGTCAGACTCTTGGATTTACAACCCAACAGCTGGTTATCGCGTGGTTCGGACGCCCCGCCCTCACTGTTTGTAAACACTGCCTCACAATGACAGCAACGAATGACGGACAGCGATTTTCTGTCAAACAAAGGCAAAAACACAGACTCTCTATTCACCGGTGCTGCGTTAGAAAAGGTCAAACTGTCAACCTGTCTGTCAACTCCAGTCATTTTGCCACCACATACAGACGTTTGCTCACCGGTGCAGGAGCTGCGATACTGGAGGCTAAGCTAACAGCTAGCGCCACCGGACTGCAACAATGCCTGACAAATCGGTTCACTGAGGGGCTGCTACATTTTTATTAGCACATACTGTGTGTAATAAGCATACATGACACGCTTTTATAATGCCAGTTGACTTACATGATAGTAACAAGAACGGCGAGGTTAGCGTGAGCAGGGTGCCTGAGCGATGAATGACCCGACAGACAGAAAGCCGGTGGGGAACCAGCCGGCGGGGCTGCAGCTGTCATTAGCCCTCCTTGTGCCAGCTCAACACCGCAGCTAAAAGACATAGCTTAACGTTACGACTCTACAAATTTAGCTGCAATTTGGTAGACGTTAAATAAATCATGCTGTGAAAGCTAGCTAACGCTGAATCAGTTCACTGACAAGCTAGCGTTGTTGCCAAGAGGCTAACGGTAACTACGGTAACGTTGCTAACGTTAAATTATGACATTAAACGTTAGTCCGCCTTCATTTGCACTGCGAGGCTAATTAAATCAGTTAATGCAGCCATTAATTTACCGCTGGCTTTACCTGTCGTGATGCGGGTTGACGGCTGCTTCCATCGGGCTGAAGGCGGAGTGTTATTACGGTCCTATTTTTTTCCACCTCCGTTGACGCTGCACTTCCACCGAAACACCACTAAACAACTCCGCAGTGAAATGGCGCCTTGTCGCTTCCGCTTGACTGTATATAAACCCACCACGTGGCAGTGTCGCGTGTTTCCTGTCACGTTCGGGGTGATACTGCGCTCTCATTGGCTGCGAGCACACGTCTGTCAAACGGAGCACCCGCCCAACGCCTCCCTGGACGGGACATCTTGTTCTCTCTGTTATGTTTGAACACAATGGCAGCACGCAGCGATGACTTGTCCTCAGATTTTAGATTTTAACTTCAAATTATTAAATATTACGGCTTTACTTTCACAGAGGAACGTCCCTGTGTCCACAGGGGAAGGTGTTATTATGTGTTATGTGCAGTATCTGTCTGCTGGTGCTGGTCTTCTCTGCCTTACAGCCTAAACCCAATCGGATTGTATTGGTGGTAACTGTATTTTTATGAACCTTATGAAATGACTGACAATTAATTTGGCATGATACATATCTTTAGGTAGTAAGTGTTCTGAACATGCGTTTATTTGATGTGCTGATGGACACATATGGTCTCTTTTTTATCTGATATCTGCCTCTGCAACTGCTCATGCATTTAAAGCAGCACTTTGCACAAACAGCCAACATAAACCCTCACAGCTTTTAGCCTTTAAAGTTTATGACCAAAATAGCTCGAATTGGAATCATTAGTTTTCTTAAAGTTGGTGATCAATGCCTGGGTTGGCTGTCAATAAAGACTCTGTGACAAAGAATAACAGTGTAGTCTAGCCTCATGCAATATTATTATAGTTTAGTAAAACTAAACAACTGAACAAAAACATTTAAATATGTTGCTATATGCTTAGTATTGGGATAAAATATACTACACCTTTTTTTCAGCTATAATTAATGTCCCCAAAGAAAACTTTGTCACCATGTTTTACCTAACAAGATAAAGTTAATAAGATAATAAGATTATTCTTATTAATAAAGCTCTAATAAATTCCTACCCCTCCTCTAAACTGAGGAGGGGTAGGAATAAATAAGTGTATGCTTCCTACTACTCCTTTTTTTGTTAGATTTGTGCTGTTTATGAGAATCTATTCATTGAGTTTGTTGTATAGGTGTATCGTTCATTTCATTGTTGTTTTGCTTTGTTTTTATCTTTGTTGTTTTACAGGTTTGAAATAAAACAATCAATCAATCATCTTATATCTTGCCCCTGACAAATACACTTCATAGACAGCTATGATTTAAAAAACCTTAAATTCATTCTCAAAATAACACCAACTACAGTGAAGCTAAACATTCAGCCTACTCTGGAAACTAACTGAAACTAAACTGAACTGAAAACAAATATTAAAAACAAAATAAAAAATAAAAACTAGGTAAAATTCCAAAACTATAACTCTGGCCTGGTGCGGGACTCCACTGAATAATTACTGCACTTTCATAAAGCTGTAGGACTCATGTTTTTAAAAGAATGCATGGCCAAAACTGAAGCAGAGATATCCCTGAGATATCCTGTATTTTAATCCCCATGGGTCAAGCTCCAAAAATGTCGGAGCCCACAATTCCCATAAAGAAACTCAATGAGACCTTACAGTAAATCAAACTCTGACCTTTCAGTTTAGAAGTGAGGATTTCTAATAACAATTTTGAGTTTCAAACACCAAACCTACATTACCCACTGTTCTCAAAAAAACTCCCCCCAGAGCCACAGATAATATTTTACAGTTGTTTTTATTGGCTGAGTCAAACATACACCTCATGACAAATGAACTGACCTTCATGTGTAAAATTCGTGAAGTGGTCCTTTAAATGCAAGAAAAATCAAACACATGTAAATAGTGGTATGTCAGAGCCCCAAATTACTTCTCCCAGGATAGGGATTTTTAAAAAAAAAATTAAATATCGAAAAGAAGAAATCCAGAAGTCAAATTCATTGTCAGAGCTAAGCGGTGGGAAACAGTGTTCACAAGTTGAAAAAATGTACATGATTAGAGAATCATCAATACAAGGAAAAGCACAGGAAAAATAAAACAAAGACAAATGTGAAAAATATCTACAACCAAAACATTAAAAAACACTCAATCTTACATATTGCAATATGAAATACCTAAAATCTAGCTGTATGATCTCTTCTACATCTATATTTGCAAAGTACAAAAGCAATACAGTGTACGATAGTCATAAACTCTCTTCAGGATGATTTCCAGTCATGCCCTTTGGCATCTGGAAGCTTCCCAGTCGGAAACAGAGTCGACAACATGACAATAAATACCATGGAACAGCTGATATTTTTCATAGTATTGCCATATAATTTATATACCATGGGCACTATCCCTTCAATACTGTATGTAAGAGCCAAATATGTCATTCAGCAGACCTGAATTGTTTTTACTATGGTGCACACTGCGTGGCGCTGTATTGATATTGGGGTATGAAGGTAGGAACAACATTGTTGCCATCAGGTGTTGCACCATGGAAGAGCAAAAGGTTTTTGACCGCTGTGGTGCGAGCCAGTGTGCAGCATGCTGTGTGTTCGGTTTGGAATAATGATAAAGAAATGGACATGTATTCAACCTGTGTTTTAGTGATATGAATAAATACGATGGTTATTCTGCAACTGGAACCTGCAGTCTATTGTTTGAATGCGACACAACCAAGGAAGCTGTGGCATCAACCGTGTGCAAAGCTCGTCAGCCAGGTCAATGTAGCTGCAGGTAATAGGCTTAGCTCCTGCACTGTATCTACAGTTGTATTGACCAGCGTGGGCAACGTTGCAAATCAATAAGCAAGATTTGATTTTAGATGATGATGTGCATCAATGTGATGTAATACCTTTATATGGCATTTGTCAAATTTTGCGATATATATTTAAATTAAAGAGAATTTTGTCTGTGCCTCCCAGTCCAAGTAGGACCAGTCTTCCCAGAACAGTTGGGGTTCAGACGCCTCCAGGGGCTTCTAACTGAAGGGTACTTAAATTTTTCCAGGGTCTGAAATCCAAGATAAGGGATTTCAAGCACAACTTCACCGTCTTCTAAGGTGCACAGAGAAGGGAAATATTAGCTGTGTCTCAATTCAGGGTCTGCAGCCTTTGAAAGCTGCATTTGAAAACTGATTGCATCACATCGGCACGACCGTGGCCGTCCCATTTCAAAGGCTCCTTCAAATGCAGCCTTCTTTCCTAGAATTTGGAGGATGCATCAGATGAATCCTTCCTCACCCAGCCTATCCCAAGATGCATTGTGCGCCGGTGACTATTATATATTAAGTTAACCAATAGCTGTTTACTAGCTAATGGTTAACTGTTGTTAACACTGCTATTAGCTAAAGCACACAGCTTAAACAATCTTAATTTAGTTTAAATTAAATAAGTTTATCTGAAACATATCAATTGGCAGTGTCTTCGGCGGTGAATCATCTCCTCAAGTATTATATTTAAAAAGATATATATATAATAACAATCTCTGGGTCCATGATTTCAGACTAACTGATTTACGAGCTTACTCCTTCTTTCGTCAAGCGCAGCTGGTTGCTAGGTAACAGGAGCACCAATGGGTCAGGGCGAGAACAACTGGTGATGCAACCAGGAAATCCTCCGCAGACCAGACAGTCCCATTTCAGAGACCGTTTGGTTTGGCTGATGCGGTCTTCAAAGCACGTGGCTGACGTCGACCGCGAAGGCCGCGTCCTTCAAAGGCTGCGTCCTTCAAAGGCTGCAGCCCCTGAATTGAGACACAGCTGTTGTTTATGGGCAAAAACTCCAGCAACTCATGTAGTATTAAGTGTGATCTCCTAATAAGGTTGTTATTTATTGTGCAAATATTGCTGGAGTTTTGACCCTTTAAGTCTGGACAGTTAACCTGCAACCTTCCTTCAACTGAGCAACCCCTGCCCGCAGGTATCAGTGTCTATCAATCGTCTCCTCTTCTCGACGATGGAAGCCCATATTCTGCTTCCTCACCAGTTCAGCATAAAGGCCGTCTTTCCTCAACAGCTCATCATGACTGCCCTCCTCCTTCACCGTCCCGTCGTTGAGGACAATTATATGATGGGCCTTCTCTACAACACTCATGTTGTTGGATATCAGCAGCACAGAGCAGTTGTTGGTTTGGCTCAACAAAGCTTGGTGGACCTGTTGAGTAAAATCATGACTTGGAGTTACATGTGGAAAACGGGAGTAAATAATGACCAAAATCTGAGAAGCTCAGAATAATTTCCTACCTGGTATGCATTCTCTGTGTCCAAGTCACTGGTGGCGTTGTCCAGTATCAGGATTTTAGGACGTCTGATTAAAGCTCTGGCAATGGCAATGCGCTGCTTCTGGCCTCCAGACACCTGGCCTCCCTTCTCCCCAGCATCTGTCCAACAGAAGGATGTACTGTTATTATGTTTATGTACATTTTGGAGGAATAGTAAGTGCATAGTTAAAGGCACAAATCAGCTATTAGCCAGAAAGCTAATGCTCTGCTAGCAAGATTCAAAGTCAATAGCATTGGTGTGTGAGATGGTCGCTGATGTCATACGAAGTATAAGTAAGTTGAGAGTGCCGGTGTGCTCCTTGCAGCTCGTGTGCCACAGTCTCCATCCTGTGGTTATCAGAGGATGAGGCACGAAAGGATTCCACTCAGTGTTGGAAATAAATTGTAAACAGAGGCTTTGACTGCCTGCGTCCCTGTTGCTATGGTCACTCACAGAATTATGTAGGCGGCGCATTAATTAAGAGCGGTGAACAGGCAGTTTCACCTGAACTAGTTAGTTAGTGGACATCCCGCAGCCAATCAGAATTAAGTATTCACCCAGAAATAAAATTAAAGCAATATGGATCCAGATAAGTGGCTGAAATGAATAAACTAAATTATGTGCTTTTCAAGACCTGCAGACACCCTGATCAGACAGCCTGAAAGACTGAGTTACTAAAATATTTGAAAACAACTAAGAAATGCACAGTTACAGACATTTTTGTAATTGTTATGCAAACATCCAGGAAGTTTTTGCAGAAGAACCCCACTTTAGGTTAGCCTGAATACATGCTGAGTTTGGGGGTCGAACCTGTGTCGTATCCACTCGACAGCTCCATGATGAACTCGTGAGCACTGGCCATCTTGGCAGCCCTGAACATCTCCTCATCAGAGGCATCCTCGTAGCCGTACTTGATGTTCTCCCGCACAGAGCGAGCAAACAGCACACAATCTTGGCTCACCACAGCAATCTATAAACAAACAGGACACAGAGGAAACGTCAGTGGCTGCTAACTGTCGCAGCTTACTGTGAGAATGGTTTACAACGAGGGCAACAGCTGAATAAAACTAGGAAAAAAGAGCTAATTAAAGTGTCCTTGTAATATTCCTGTGACAAAAATGAAACAGGAGCAAAGGAGTGAAGCTAAAGAGACATTCAGAGGAATCCAAGTTTCAGTGAACTCTGATTCACCTTTCTTATATCAGCATCATCATTGTGCAGCTCGGGGCTACTTTAATTTCATTTTCATTTCATTTTATGGTCTCAGCGGCAGAATTCACTTATGTATTTGTCATCTTGAATTTTAGTCAATTTTTGTGGTACAATGACTTGATAAACCCTTTAGGGTATCAGTTCTCACCCACACAGGCTGTGGTTTATTATGTCTTCATTCTTCTGTATGTCCAAATAAAGTGTACAGTCATTTTGCTTCTTGATTCTCAGTCTGAAAAAAGAGCTGGATAGAACAGTTGTGCAAACTACCCTCAGCATCCCAAAGGACTTTACTTGTGTCTGATTTTTATGGGGGCATAAGAATTTAAAGTCAAATAGGCTGTTTTTCATGGTGAAAAATAGACTTCTCAATGATATAAATGACAAATCTTCTGGGAAGAAACCACAGAAGCACAGAACTGGTGCAAGTGGACCTTTACTGTGACTTTGTTTGTTAGCCGTTCTGCTGTCTAGTGGCCAAAAATAACTTAATGCAGCTTTAAAGGTGCCCTGCAGGGTTTTTTGTATACAAGAAAATAAAAAGCTATATTTACTAGGGCTGCCTCCTAATAGACTACCAAATGTTAGTCGACCAGAAAGGCGATAAGTCAGCAACATTTCATCTGTCACTTAGTCGCAGAAAAGAAAAAACAAACACAAATGTGAAACTCTATTAGGAGCTGCACCTTGTCAAAATACATCAAAACCTATATGACTGGACCATGTGGGAATTTAATTTGAAAGGACAGACACAGGAAGTGTCCACAGTCAGCAGTCAGACAGGAATCACGTTATAAACCAAACACAGCCGACAGATATCTTTCCCTTCTTCTATAAATATTCAGTCTGATAAACACAGAAAAGTTGATCATGTTAGTGCAGGGCTACCCAGAGCTTTACATCTGTCCCACAGACGATAGGCCTACACACTGATAAACAGCTCCTGGAAGAAGATCAGCTCTGCACTCAGGATTTCAGGTAAATAGGCTATATGATGCTTGTTAAGGTTGCTTGGCAACCTCAGATACAACCTGCCGCTACGCTCTTGAAAGCTGGCACAAAAAAGGCACAAGAGTAGCGCCCAGCACCCGACCTCAGCATGTGTACGGCCCCTAATTTACGGGGCTGGCACCTGCGGTTATTCCACAGGCTAGTTAATAACATGTCGGGCAGGAAATCCAAAGTGTGGGATCATTTTGAGAAGGTGAAGGACGAACCCAAGGTGATATGTAAACTCATCTTCATTGGTCGACTACAAACATGACGTATCATCTGAAACATGGAAGTAGCTACATGCCCATTAGCCCACAGCGTCATTAACAGGCGGCTCGCTCAGTGTGTGACGTGCACTTGTAGATAAAATATAGGCCTATATTAATGAAGGTTCATTAGTACGGTTTTGTATTTCTCTGTAATGTAGCACAGTGTTAACAATGTTACTGATACTATTCTTTCTCACACCTTCAACTCAAACCATTGTGTTGCCCCGCCCAAAATATACTATTTAATAATTAAATTAATATCGTAAACATGCAGGTGGCTAGTCGACTAATGGCCCTAATCGGGGGCAGCCCTAATATTTACGGTCAGCGTTTCTCACCAAAGTGGCTCGGCAATCACTGTCTGGCAGCAATTTGCCTCACTATATTTGAATTTCTTCTGCACTGTGTCTCTTGGATGTCTGCTGCTTACATTCTGACACCTGATTGCTACCTTTTTATAAAGCCCACATCTCTTTTTTAGGTAACTAAAATACACTTTGTTGCTGACCCTATAATAGTGCACTGCTTAGCTTCTGTGGTAGCACTCCTGCCTGCTTCTCCAAACTCTGGCTGTGCCAACAGACCATACACTGTGGGTAATACACTAATAATAGATGAGAACCTCATACAACCTCACTTCAAAAGATCCAAACTATCCCTCTAAGCTCCTTATTATTGCGCTAACCACTAAGTAATTGATCACTTACAAAGCCCTGAGAGGCCTTGCTCCAAGTTACATAACAGATCTTTTATTGCCTGATGTTCCTTCTCGCACCCTGAGATCCTCAGATGCATCTTTTGTTGTTGTTCTGAGGTCTAGATTAATTCACAAAGATGACAGAGCCTTTGCAGTCAGAGCTCCACAACTTTGGAATGACTTGCCTGAGGAGATCAGGGCTGCAAATTCTGTCTCATCTTTTAAATCACTTCTGAAATGCATGTTTTTACTATGTTATTTTTATTCTCTGTGTATTGCTTTTATCTTGTTTTACTGCTTTGTCTTTTTAATTTTGTTTTGTAAAACACTTGTAAGTGTGTTAACGTTTATTATTATTATTATTATCATTATTATTACAAGATTGAAATACATAATGGAAAAAATGTCTTGTAACCACCCACCTTGTCATGTAAGTACTGGTTTTTGTAGTTTTTCAGTGGTTTCCCATCCAGTAGGATCTCCCCTGCTTGGAGCTTGTAAAATCTCTCCAGCAGCTTGACACAGGTCGACTTCCCTGATCTGTTAAGCCCCACAAGGGCAGTGACTTTGTCTGGCTTTATGTCCAGAGACAAGTTCTGGAAGAAGAGAGGAACAGGGTGATTTGGTAAAGAGTCATAAGTGATAAAATTGTAAATATAATAACTGCACAGGGGATAAACACAGCCATACCTTGAGCACAGGATTTTCGTCTTTGTTGCCAGAATAGGAAAATGTAACTTTTTTGAATTGAATGTGTCCCTTAAGCTTTTCGGGGGCCATGGTGCCCTCTGGGTATATGTCAGGTTTGCGATCCAAATATTCAAAGATCTTCTCAGACCCACCAATTGCTTTCTTCACCGCTGGGTAATACTGCATGACAGCCTGGAAGAGAGGTGGCAGAATGAGGAACTTTGCCATTTGCCTTAATTATATATTTTCTTTCACACAAAAAAATAGCAACTTGTAATTCTGCAACAGGGAAAACAAGTTTGAGGACATAACATCACTTCCAAGCTCATTCCTTTTATCTTGACCCGTGGCTCACCTCAACAGCCGAGGCAAACTGCAGCTCATAGAGGACGAATGACACCAGGTCTCCACTGCTAACGTCCCCCCTGGTTACAAGAGTCCCTCCATAGTACAGAATACACACCTTCAGGGCCAAGGTGGTCATCTGGGAGAACATAAACAGTGGTTTACACACTAAATTAATAGGGTTAAATAATACTCTTCAATGAACATGCAGTGTCAGTTTTCCTAATGTGCTCAATTTGGAGGAACTTCTGGCGTAGATAGGGGGCTATATGAGGAGCTCTGTTTAACTCCTGTCCCACCAACTGAGGCTACATTTAAAACTTAACATTTCTGGCTGCATTTCGTTTTCTGCATGAATTTGGTTTCATTTTCTGTTAGTAAACAGCTGATGACTGAAGAAGCAGAAAGTGATAAACACATCTTCGTGCTTTAAAAAGTCAGGAACCTCTGGGTGACATTGCAGACAGTGCATGCATATTTTGCTATTTTCTCTAGGTTACCCCCACTGTTTCATACTCACAGACATATGCTAAGGAATCATTGCACACTTTATAACCCAGATCAGTATTCAACTCACGCTGTTGGCCCAGGTCGAGCCTGCATAGGCTGCTGCTTCCTTTTTATTAAGGGCGTATGTATCCTCCAGCCGCTGTCTGTACCTCTCTGTCTCGCCATCCTCATTGGCAAAACTCCTCACTGTCTTCATGCTGGAGAACGTCTCTGTGGCCACCTGGTTGGCTTTGGCCAGTGACTCCTGAACCTTTGCGGCAATAGTCTGAAACATGGATAAAAAATTTAAATATAGACTTTGCAAAAATTTGATATCTTACAAACATGTCTGGTGGACATGATACAATCATAGCTGCACTGGAAATATTTTGACATTATGTCAAATTGTCTGGACCAGCATCCAGTGCCTGGGGTTGATTTTTCCTTGAGTCTAGCACCACGAGCTGTAACCACAACACTGACATATAAAGTAGACTGGTTGACACTGAGCCACATTTGCATTCATTTAGCAGTCATGCCTCCGTGCAGCTGATGGATATAACTCCAATATTCTCCCTCCTTGTAACTAACCCCAGAGGGAAATATCTAACAATAATAATTATGCATTTTATGTATAGGCGCCTTTCAAAGCACTCAAGGACACCTTACAGGACACAGTTAAAAAGGACAGGACAGAGGACAGAACTGCAATCATCAATTCAAGATGTAACCAAAGAATGAACATGGATAGCAGTGCTCTGATGTTTAAGTGATGGGTGATGATTAATATTTCGTAGATGAATGTAGGCAGACTGAGACATTATTAATGTGGGCCTCGAAGGACAATATGCTGTCTGTTTGTTTGTTTGTCTGTAGCTGTTGAATGCTCCACTACGTTCACCAGCTAGTTGCTAACTTTGTCTGTCTGCTGTGACACTAGCGTACAAACCATTCATCACCCCTTTACGCTGAAAACAGCTGCCTGCCGTGACTAGAAACAACACTGATGAGAGCAGCGAGACTGAATCAGAGTGAAACGCGGTCTTTAAAAACCAAAACAATGGGCTCTAGTTTCCTGGCGCAGCGCAGGGTGGCGAACCCCGCGCAGAGCTAGTTTCGAGCAGCGCAACCCGAGGCGCGCTCAGTTTGGTAGTTTGGCAGACCGAGGTGCGCTGAGATGGGTGTGGCGGCGCAGCAGGGGGAGGTGTCGACAGATCCAGCTTGGCGCAGTGACAGTTTCGTGCCAAAAGGCTTCGCCGAAGGTGCGCTAAAAGCTCGCCAGCTGAAACCAGGTCTACTGTCAGCGCAGGGGGAGCGCAGCCGGTGTAAGCCGAAGTTTGGCTGACCGGCGGACAGTGCGCACACGTCACCAAAACCTCACAGGCAGGTTTCCAGAATATCAGGCACATTAACGATGCAATAAATACCCAAAAAACCACTATTCAATGCAACTATCTGCAATCAGCACATAAATGTATCTCTATATCGACTGTCCCGTCACATCTGATGTCAGATCAAAGGGGATTGGCACCGTTTGGCACGTTTGGCACGCGTAATGGAAACCCAACCTGATTTGATTAACACAGCTGCAAACTAATGAGTTCACATCCCTCTCAGCCAACCACAAACAGCCACAGCATCAGATAGGGAGTATATATTCAGCATCTGTCATCTTAGAAAAGTCAAAAGAAAAGAAACAGAGTGAGACTGCGAGAGAGAAAGAGAGAGCGCGCGCGCACGAGAGAAACGCAACATTGATTTACAATTGTGGTGACCTCCTCCCAGGCTACCTTTGCATCATCAGCCCGTGGAGGTCTGCTCGCAGTTCCGTATATTCGGACACTGCGAGCTTGGACCTCCCGGACCAAAACATCAGTTTCCTCCTGGGAGAAGTTTGGCCGTCTGACGCTGCTGCTCTCTTCTGCCATGGCGAATTGAGTAAACTCTCATTACGCCTTTGCGCGGCGCATTTAAGGGCGAGGAGAGGGGCTCATTTGATTGGTGTGATGTGTGTAAAACCCACTCCACGCCTTCTCTCCTCCCTCTTTCCGACTTGCGCAGGTAGGAGGGACGGAGGTGGGAAAGAGGAGTAGCTGCGCCAGCGCGCACGGTGCACCAAACTTGCAAAATCCGCCTGGCCACACCCAGTTGGCGAAGTGCAGGTGCGCTGCGCCCCCGCCTCACCCGGTCTGCGAAACTAGAGCCCAATGAGTTAAAAGACACTAAAATGCTACTTAGCTGAGAGGAGTGGCAAAATTGGGTGATAATTCCCTATGGGTTCCTCACTTCAAGCCCTCTCAGATTACACATAGACTTTTCATCCATTGCTAAAATAAAAATATTGATTAGAGCAGCTTTAAAGACATTTAGGAACTCCTCTGTACCTGGTGGAAGTGTCCAGTGAGCTTTGGTATGACCCAGATGATGGGCAGCCCCATGCAAGTGAGCAGGGACATTTTCCACGACTGGCTCACCATGAAGAACATGAGGAAGGCAAAACGCGCAGAGTACCACATCAAGAGACTCAGCTTCTCACTCAGTGCCTCGCTCATATCGTTGGTATCCGTGGTAATGCGGGACACAAGTTCACCTGAGAGAGCAGTTGTGCATTAGCCTTGTTGAGAGAATTACAGTGCAAGAACATGTTGTTAAAATCCTGCATTGTCTGTATTTTCAACAGCACATACAAACTCTGTCAATTCATACCAATCAGGACACTGAGCTTCACCTTGATAAAAATAACAGTGTGGCACAAGTGCAAGGAAAAATAGGTTCAGGATTCATGCATGATAACCTACTGTACACAGTACTGTTTCCCTTCTGTTGAGTCATATGTACAGTACAAACATGATTTACCTGTGGCCTTGAAGAAAGCAATCTCCTGTTTCAGCACAGCCTGGAAGACGGCTCCCTGCACTGCTGTGTGTATGCGGCTCATGGTGACATTGTACGTGAGATCACATACAAATTCAAGCACAGCGCTGAAACGTGCGACAGAGGACACATTACAGTGGAAAGTACCCAAAATATCACTACAGTTATTATTGTACTACCACCTCTACTTTCAAGTGAATATAACAACATTTCTTCTTCTTTAAACTATGCAGAACTGTCAGTTATGGTTTGTAAATACGCTCGCCAGCAAAAGTTAAAGTAAAAGCAAACCCCAGACTGAGTCTCATTTAGCATTTTGCCTCGCTATGACTGCATTTCTTCTGCACTGTGTCTCTTGGATGTCTGCTGCTTACGTTCTGACACCTGGTTGCTACCTTTTTAAAAACTGCTTTAGGTGATCTACTAAAGTTACCTGGCAATAGTCATAAGCGTCATGACTGTGATGGCTTCTGTGAATGCATCAGGCGCTTCTTCATTTATGATCCAGTCAGCCACACGACCAGTGTATTGAGGAACAGCCATTTCACCTGAGGTCAAAAGTTCACATCATCACAAAACTTATCTTTGGGGAGACCAAGCTGTTAATCTTTGTGCTGTTAGATCGGCCTAAAGAGTCAACACTATTACAGAAGAAGAGACATGACAGGCTGTTGATGGCCTACGCAACCATCTAGACTTTTGCATGTCCTTATTTGCCTACCACAGCGTGTCCCAAAAAATTAGAATCTATGTGTGGCGGTAGCTGACGATGACGGTGGAGTTCTTCATGAGTTTTTTTTTTCTGCAGCAGCAGTTTGTTGAGTTTGAGTGACTGG
The DNA here is from genome assembly GCF_006386435.1 of Epinephelus moara. NCBI lineage: Eukaryota > Metazoa > Chordata > Actinopteri > Perciformes > Serranidae > Epinephelus > Epinephelus moara. Next base: position 36,815,131 of record NC_065511.1, on the reverse strand, counting down.
GTGGAGAATTGGTCAGTCAGTCAGCTTGTGGTTGAATCCAGGGCCTCCTACCAGTGGGATGTGCCCAGAACACCTCTAACGGGAGGCGCCCAGGAGGCATCCTGATCAGATGCCCGAACCACCTCAACTGACCCCTTTCAACGCAAGGGAGCAGCCGCTCTACTTCGAGCTCCCTCCAGTTGTCCGAGCTCCTCACCCTATCTCTAAGGCTGAGCTCAGACACCCCACAGAGGAAACTCATTTCGGTCGCTTCTATCTATGATGTCATTCTTTCAGTCACTACCCAGAGCTCATGACCATAGCTGAGGGCTGGGACGTAGATGAACCAGTAAATCGAAAGCTTCGCCTTCCAGCTCAGCTCCCTCTTCACCATGATGGTCCAATGCAGCGCCTCCATCACTGAAGAAGCCGCAACAAACCGCCAATCTATCTCACGCTTCATTCTACCCTCACTCATGAACAAGACCCCGAGATACTTGAACTCACTTGCTTGAGGCAGAAACTCTCACTAAGAGCGATTCAAGAAGACCTTGACGAAACGGAATATTTGGACTATGAGCACCTTGTCTGGGGTGGGACACTGTGTGAGAAACCCTGCAATATAATTTCATTTTATTTACATTTATTGAATGAGATCATCAGACAATTTCCAGATATAAAATATTATGAGTTAAGTTTTTCCAGCCTTCATAATTCTCTACTTGAACCTGAAAGACAGCAAAATCTTCATAGCTCTGCTTGTAAAACACCACCTACTACAAGAGTGAAGCTGCAAACAACGACGACATGCCATTCATTTAAATTAAGGTGTTGTCTCTCTTACCATATGAAGAGAGAACTACGAGACACAGCACAAAAACAAAGCGCCTGCTATAGGGCAGCATGTATCCCATCAGCCTCTTCAGAGGGGAAATGATGTCGTCTTTGGGCTTCTCCGAAGGCGCCCTTGTCAACAGAGATGAGACGTATCGACCCCAGGACAACAACAGAGACGACACGTATCGACTCCAGTAGAGCCAAGCTACGACGGTCACAGCATAACCCTGTAACACCTGGAAAACAAATCACACTTTTAACACACAAATCCAGAAAATTATTGTATGAAATATTTTTTAATGCTACAGATGGTTTGGACAAATGTTAGGATCAAAGCAAAAACAACATGTCTAAAATGGGGGATTTTTTTTGCTCTCTTCAGACTGGTTTGCTTTTGATTGTATTCTTTATAATAAAATTAACTGAAGTAGTTTTTTCATTTTTGGCAAATAATTTAATAAATAAGTTACTGGGGGTTAATTGTGCATTTTCTATTTGAATCCAAGGTTGTTCTGAAGAATTTGCCACTATGTGATATATATAGAAACTTTGTGATGCTAAGTAGTATTTTTCTAAGTCTGGTAAATTGAATCCTCCGTTTTCTTTTTGTAGTTGTAAGATTGATTTGTTTATTCTTGCAGGTTTACCTTGCCATATGAATTCAGATAATTTTGAGTACATTGTTTTAAAAAATGTTTTCAGTGGTAGTATAGGAGTTATTGAAAAAGTAAATAGGAGTTTAGGAAGGCATACCATTCTGAATAGATTAATTCGTCCCGTTAAGTTGAGTGGAAGATTTTTCCATTTTAATAGATAATTTGTAATTTCTTTTGATACCATTAATAAATTGTCTTTGTACAGTTGATTTTTAGAGTTTCTTATATGACAACCTAGGTATTTAAATCCTTTCTTCGTCCACTTAAATGATTTGAGAGAATCTGGAATTTCTTTTGTTTCATTAATAGGCATGATCTCTGTTTTATCTATATTGATTTTATAACCTGATATTTTTGAAAATTCTGAAATTAAGTCTAATAATTTTGGTATGGTTTTCTCATATTTTGTTAAATATAAGATTAGATCATCTGCAAACAGATTTAATTTGGTTTAATTCTGGTTTGCTTTTGGTTTCACTATTGTTTCTGTTCGAGGCTCAACAGCTTCATTACAAAAATAATACAACAAAATGACCTTAACAAGTATTTAAACCCTGCTGAGCACGTTATAAAATCTTACTTACAGCAAATGTGATAAATAATTCAATGAATTGAGTTAATTCTACTAACTTCTATAACAAAAAAACTGTTGTTGCAGCAGGAGAGCTGTTAACACTGGAAGAAATGATCAGATCTTTTAGTAAAATAAAAGAAACAATATCACAGTGCAAGATACTCAATTTCAAGTAAAGGTTCTGTATTTAAGATCTTACTCAAGTGAAAGTAAGGAGGAATTAAGTGCACACTTTACTTGAAGTATCAAAAGTGAAAGTACTTGTCATGCTGCAGAAAGTCCCTGTCAGTGTCATATTGTGAAACATCTGTTTATTATTACTGATTATGTAGCTGGTGGATGTGGAGATCATTTTAACTACATTATATTGCTGGGTATTTTATTAATTGATAACAATGCACTGTACTTCATAAGATCATTGTGGTTTTTGTATGTAAAATCTTAATCTGCAAAGTAACTAGTAATTAAACTGATCAGCCAAAACATTAAAACCACTGACAGGTGAAGTGAACAACATTGATTACACCAGCAACCACTCAAACACTGTTGCAGGCCAAGTACCCCCCCTCATGGCAACAGTACTCCTCAATGGCAGTGGCCCCCCAGCAGAAAAAAGCAGCATGCCACACTACAAAAACTGTTCAGAAATGGCCTGTGGAGCGTGACAAACAGCTCAAGGTGTCGACCTGGCTTCTAAATTTCCCAGGTCCCAGTCTGCTCAAGGATTCTTGCGATGTGCTGATACCCCAGATGTACCCCTAATCCAAGGCGGGGCCTGCTTGGATCGGACTTGGCTCTGATCTGTCGAGGCATGGACACAGGATCTCTGGGAGTGTCCTGCGGTGTCTGGCACCAGTGCGTTGGCGGCAGATCCATTTAGTCCAGTGGGTTGTGAGGTGGGTTAATGGCACGTACCACAGATGCTCATTCAGATTGGGATCTGGGGAATTTGGAGGCCAGGTTGACACTTTGAGGTCTTTGTCACATTCCTTGGGCCATTCCTGAGAGATGTTTGCAGTGTGGCATGGTGCATTATCCTGCTAGGGGGCCACTGCCTTTGGGGAGTGCTTATGCCATGAGGGGGTGGTCTGCAACAGTGTTTGAGTGGGTGGAACATGTCAGGTGGTATCCACATGAATGCCAGAACCAAAGGTTTCCCAGCAGAACAAAGCATTGGAACAAACTAATCAAAGTTATTCACTTCACCTGTCAGTGGTTTGAATGTTTTGGCTGATTGGTGTATAGCTATGTAGTGAGGTAAAAAGTACAGTATTTCCCTCTGAAATTTAGTAGAATAGAAGTATAAATTAACATAAATTGGAAATACTCAGGTACAAGTACCTCAAAACTGTACTTAGTTACATTGCACCAGCATCTACAGTACCCACTGTACAAGCTCCCTCAAGCAAGGACTTTTTGCTAATTACACATCATCAGTTTAGGATATCCATGTTTGTTTATCATTTCTTACCAAGTTTATTTTTGGATATACAGTTTATTAATAGCTAAACTTGAAGTCAGCACATGAACACACACTACGGTCAGTGAGCCATCATGGGCTCATCTCTAGAGCCATCGCCCCCAGTTACATACTAACTACCTAAAAAAGATGTTAAGAAAAGTGCCTGCAACTAAATATGACTTCAAACACATCTGCAAAAAGAGACACCCACCCTTTCCCAGGAGTGCCACCCCCACAGTTCCTCCATGACCGACTGCCCCAGCGCCCAGAGAAAAGTGGTGTACACCGGGAAGTGGAAGCAAAGGACCCCTAAGCTCTGCAGCCCCTCAAAGCTGCTCATCCATGGCAGGCTTCCAGGGTAGGTGAAGGTGAGGAAGGCGAGGAGGACGGCCCTGATCACCCCTCCGCCCCACAGGGTGATGAACGGATGGGAGAAAAGGAGTGGGGAGAGGTGGGCCAAGCGGATGGCGTGCACCACACACACATCCAGGCACGTGAAGAGCAGGGGGAAGAAGTAGCTCATTTTTTGCATAATGCGCAGGTTCTGCAAATGAAAGGGACAGAGGGGGTTAGTGGCTGAGGTCTCACATGTGGGATTCACTAAGGCCTCCAAACAGGAAACATAATTATTACCTATGGGCAGGCTGGGGAGTAACAAAATACAAATAACTGAGTTCTGTCTTTACAATACAAAATATAAGTAAATCTGTGGTGTTATAAATACAGTTACAATCTTAAAAAATAGATTACCTGAGGAGATAATTTTTGTTTTATAATGTGGTTTGTTTACATTACATAACATAACAAAAATGCATATTTAACAGATTCAGTGTGGACAGAGAGCCAAGCACAGTGTAAAATTCATATGACGCACCCATTTACCATAGACAGATTTAAAAAAGTGTGTGCAGTGCAGCTGCCATACAACAATGGCACAGGAAATGCACAGACAGGACACTTTTGTGTGTTTTTGGCATAAAAATATAACACGTAGATATATGAGCTCATGATTTTGACGTATTCCAAAAGCAATAATAATAATAATAATAATAATAAACAACTTTATTTCTATAGCACCTTTCTAAACCAGAGTTACAAAGTGCTTCCCAGTACAATACCATACTACATCAGAAAACAAAAAAGTGAAAGAACGTCATTTACAGAAAATGCAATTCACAACACGAGACAGCAACACGTGCACTTATTCCTGTACCACCTTACAAAGACAATTATGGTCAGAGATTATTTTGTCACACTTACACTAAGATCCCACACTACATTAAAGCAATAACCTCTATTACACATTTCAAACACGCATATAAACACTATCTGAACGAGGGACATACCTGCAACCACTGATTTAAATCTCATATCCCATTTTTAAATGGACTATTTTAGTAGTCGACTAATCGGTTTGAGTCATTTTTCATAGAAAAGTACTATAAAAGTACCCCAAAATACTCTTACTGCAGTTTCTTACGTTCAGATATTGGCAGCTTTACACACTCTCCTGTAACAGTGAACTAAAACCCTTCAGCGTGAGTATGAAACAAGACATTAGATGACATAATTTTGGGGTTTGGGCGAGACAGACTGACATTTTTCAGCATTTTAACACATTTTTCGATGAAATGATTAGTCGACTAATCGAAGAAATAATCGACAGATTAGTCGACAATGAAAATAATCGTTAGTTGCAGCCCTAATGTGCAGCCGACAAATCTGCAGCAACTGTGTGATGCTGTCATGTCAACATGGGCCAAAATCTCTGAGGAAAGTTTCCAGCACCTTGTTGAATCTATGACACCAAGAATTAAGACATCTCTGACGGCAAAAGGGGTCCAACCTGGTACTAGTTAGGTGTACCTAATAAAGTGGCTGGTGAGTGTATAAACATACATACACATATAGGCTTCATATACGTACATACACACACACATTCAGGTTAATATACATGTATATTTACTTGAATGTGTGTGTATGTAAGTGTATATGTATATATGCATGTACACACATACCCACTTAATTTGAGTAATCTAATGCCATACGTGTCAAATTACATGTAAGGGCATGTACTCAGTAATCTGTAGTGGAATACATTTTAAAGTAACCCTCCAAACAGTGCCTGTGGGCAGAAACATGTAGTATACATAGTTTAATATATAGCTTTTTTTTTTATACCCCTTTATAACTGCGTAAGATAGGGCGGTAATTTGACTTGCGTCCCTCATGGTGAGTTTACTTTCACTTTGCTGCAGATAGTATTCTTCGTTACTTTCATTTTCATCTACACTGCTGAGTTATTAGAAACACTTTGACACAAACCTAAAGACACAGTCACACAAACGAATTAGCACAACACTCAAAAACACACTATCACTGCTAGAATTACTGTTAACATGTGCTACAGTAAGTACAGTATGTTAGCTAGCCCAGTTTAGCTAGTATCATTACAGGTGTTTAAATCCAACTTACCTGTCCTTTCGACGGGCAGAGTTTAATGTGGCGGTTTGATGTTCGTCTAAGAACGTAAACCGACACCAGTATTTACCAAAAACTAACTTATATTGTCAATTTATCGATTAACAACCGGCTTCTCCTTGAGACGTCGACACAGCTAACTTCCAACTGTCAAACTGAAACCGAAAGTAACTATTTATACGCTTTTACAACGGAAAGCCCCTGGTCTGTGTGCCAACATGGCGCACGAAGACGACTGAGGAAGATTCACGCACTTTAATTTAAGTTGTACCGTATTTATCTAACTCCTGCTTTTATAAACTAAAGTAAAACTACGGTAATGAATGTTGCACAGCGGTGCACACAGTCTGAGGTGATATGATCTGCCTGGTGTGAACTAACATGGGTCATCTTTAGTACAACAGCGACACCATGTGGTCAGATTATGGAACTGCTACAGCTCGGCTCTATCAGTCTAACATTATTGTGTGTAATACCCAGTGTTAGGAAGTAACTAGTTACATGTCATGAAATTACAAAATAAATGTAACTGTAATTAGTCACAGTTACCAAGAAAAATATGTAATTAAATTACAGTTATAAATCAAAGTGTAGCAATTTATATTCTACTGGGTAAAAAGTTTATATGTAGCCTAAAATAAAACATTTATTTTGTTGCTTTGCATCTTATATACGTATATGCAGCCTATATCTGGACATTTTTGGACATTTTTTAGCTTTATTGTCTGGTTTAAATTATTTGTTAGAAAAGTCATCAGTTGTAGTGACTTACATTACTTTGATTAGGTAATTAAAAGTCAAGTCAATTTTATTTATATAGCACATTTCATATGACAAGCTTAAACTCAGTGTGCTTAAGATACATCATGCATGACAAACATAAATTATCATATAAGATAATAAAGTATTACATATATAACAACAAGCAGGACATGATAAAAGCAAACAAAATAAGAGGGTGCTAGCTATTATTATCATAATTCTTAAAAAAGGGGAGATAATAACAATAATTATTCCTAAAACAAATAAAAACACTTAAAAACTTATCTAAGAGCTTGCGACAAAAAAGGAGTTATTATATGTTTTAACACGGTAACTATTTATCAGTAACCAGTAACACCCCATTTATTCATGTAAATTTGAAAACCACCTCAACTCATTTTATTAGTGAATTTAGGAATTTTTTTCCCCTTACAGATGTTTTCATGTGTATTCAACCCAGCTGTATTTTTAATATTTTCATGTCTTTTTGTTTTCTGATTTTCATGCTGCCTTGCTGCAAAAAGAATGTCCTCATATATGGTAATAAAAATCTGAGCTGTAGTTTACAAATGTTGCATTAATTGTTGTTCCAATTTCTTATGTTTTAATTAAAGTATATTTATCACACTCCTCCAGTTTTGTTGCTGTCTGTATTATTTTTATCTCTTCGTATTTATTTAGTTTTAAATAAAAACAGATCATATTAACCCAAATTTAGGCTTATTTTTGTATACAGCAACTCTTTTTTTTCTATTTGTAGTGTATTGTTTTTTGCTGTTAGTGCTTGTTTTCCTTAGGTTGTGAAGTCAAGTTTGGGTGAAGTCAGGTAACATGGGACAAATAAGGTTTTACATCTCAGGCTCTCCAAACATTAGCAGCCAGTCACCACACAAGTTATTGCATCGTTAACACAAATGTGCTTTACATGAAAAAGGGCTTTTTGATTGGTCTGAGATAACTAGGATGGGCAAAGCAAAGAGTCAACTGGAACTGATAAATAAATATAAGCGATTAAACATCAAACATGACTGTCCCATTTTACCTGAACATGCCACTGGAGGAAGAGTTTCTCGTTGTGTTTGAAGGTCCAAAATTTCAAAAATATTTTACTTAGCAACATATTTTCTTTCCATAACAAGTTCTACAAGTAACACTCGTGGTAGTTTTCTTGGTAATCTACCAAAAAGTGTCCCAAATTACCTGACCTCATCCTGTACACCTTCTATCTATCTGTCTGCCTGTGTATGTCATAAGAACAAGATGGTGGAAATAAGTTATTATAGGATATGATAAAGTATAGCTTAGTTTAGTAAGTGCCTACTCAATGTTTTTCTTTTGAAACATGAAGGTGGAATTTTAATATAGACTTCAGATGTTGCAGTATCAACTTGTTCGGGGGCCCTTGGGTAAAAATGTGTTATTCCAACTCTATAATACTTCCACTGTGTTTGCACCTTAGCTGTTATTGAAGACATTTTGCCATGTCACACCAGAAAAAGCACAGGTGTAAAAATTAAATTATTGCTGGCTGGGTTCCATTTAGAATTCCCCTTTAGCGGTTCAGAGTCCTTTACACATGCGCAATCAAATTATGAAGTATTAATGTGAGACGTTTGCTGGCCCCGAGTCTGTGTGGCCTCAGGACAGTTGGCTGCTTTGCCCGCTTGGTTATTCTTCCCTCGTGCTGAGGCCCATGAAGACAACTGAGAGAATGAAGCCCCCTGCAGAAACTGTGAACTCCCTGATGGCTTCCTTCCTTTCCCCTGCTTTCATGTTTGAAGGATGGGATGAGCAAAGCTATATATGCTCTTATTGTTTTAAGCAGCCTCTTTGAAATCCCCCGTAAATCACTTATACTTAGAAGTTTCCTTTCATGTGTGCTTTAAAAATATAACACACAATTTTGACAAATTAATTGGAAGGAATGCCTATTTAATTTATAAAACCTCTTTCAAGTGCCCAGGCAGATAGATAGAGGACTGATGAATGTAATGTGACATGAAATAAAAATACTCAAGCAAACTACAGGTACCTCAGATTTGTACAGAGCATGGACAGATTAATGAAGCGGCCTATCACGCACAGGCCCAGGGACCAAAGTGTTGGGGCCCCTCTGGTCTCCACCTGCAAACCACGACTCAAAAAGACACATACCAACCAGGAAGAGACTAAACATAACCACAAAGAAAATGACTACAAAGAGAACTAAATAACTACTCTAACATGCAAAACAGATGCAAAGAGACACAAAGAGACTCACGACAACTTAGAAAACAGGCAGAACAACTATGAAGGGACACAAAATGACCATGAGGAGACACAAAACAGCTACTTAGAGATGCAAAACAGATAAAAAAAAAAGAGACACAAAGACACTCTCGAGGTCTACGAAAACAGTCGTTTTTTTTTTAAAAAACTTTCATTGACCTAAAATAATGAAAATTTGAGGAGAAACAGAGAGACCATTGCAGAACACACACGTTGTTCTCAAAAGCAAATCTTAGTTGTAAAAATTCATTGGAAGGGTAAAAATCATTCATTATTTTGTAGGGGATTTCTTTTGTTTTGGGTGGAACAGGGTATTTGAAGAACTTAATTCTCGTTTTGGATACTGTTGATTGGTCAAGTAGATTTCAAATATTATTTCTAGAGGACTGGACAGGGTATAAATTGTTTGTTGAGATAGATCGAATTAATTTGTTTGAACATTTTTTGTCAAGAAAATTAAATCCAATATTATTATTTTTTTGTAATTTATATTTTATTGGCTTTTAACATTAAACCTAAACTGCATGCGTACATCAGATGTCCATGTTTGTCACAGATGCCATTGTGGGCTTTTCAGAGGTACGTATGCAGAGCAAAAGAAAAAAATAAAATAAATAAAAATAAATGAATAAATAAATAAATAAATTAATTAAATTAAATTAAATTAAATTAAACTAAACTAAAATAAAATAAAATAAAATAAAATAAAAATAAATTAAATTTAATTTCATTTAATTTATTCTAATTTAATTAAAATAAAAACCAAAAATAACAAGAGAAAACTAAGAACAGTTAGGGAGTGATCCTTTCCTTACCATATACTCAATGATTTGTGAAAATAATATCAGGCCTCTGGGGTTTTGACCCATTTTTCCCATCTGGCAACAAAATGCTCTATTTTATGGTTGACAAATGCAGTGAGTAAGAGGCTGTTTCCAGCCACTAGCAGTATATTCACTAACCATTTGTCTTTTTCCAGCCATTAAAATATGAACTTACTCTCCAGTGGTACAGCACATTTGAAAATAAATTGTAGGGCTTTGTGTATCCCTCTCCAGCAGTCTTTAATAACAGGGCAGTCCCAAAAGACATGGTATGAAATCCAATAATAAAAAGCGTGGGTAGATGGGCTGGATAATGTAATATAATGTGTTTTTGGCTAAGACAAGAAAAGCTTTGGGTTTGGCCTTCATATATATCTGCTGCTGGATCAGACCCATGGATGCAGACACTGGGGATAACTTCCCCTTTTCCCACCTCGGACGCCACTGCGCATGCTCGGACATGGCAGCTGCCAGTGGGAAGCTCCTCAGATCCAAACACAGTTTAGTTATTTAGTCAAATAAGCCGTGAGCTAACCGAGAGGACAGATGTGCTGTCTCACTGACAGGGACATGAAGGAGTAAGACAGGCGGCAGCGGGGACTCTTGAGATCTGGTCTGGATGGAACCGACGGGTCTACGAGACGTTTTCAAATGTATAACACTATGTAAGCCGAATTTATGTCATATTTAAAGGCTGTTAGTCGTTGTTTAGCGTCTGAGAGGAGGTGCTAGGAGTTAGCTTCACATAAAGTTAGCTAAACATGTACTATGACCAACGTTACAGCCGTCTGTACCCACCTTATCGATGAATGTCAGGCCCTGCAACGCCTACTTCTACGTCAGCTGCAAAACATCTGGATTTAGACACATGGCTTTGTTGTCTTCTGTTAAATACGCACCAGCTGTGTTTTCGGTGGGGTTGAAGGGTCTGAATGGAGGCACAGGCTGAATGTGAATCCTCTATCTCTCTGTCTGCGTTTTTAAAAGCACATTATTGTTTGTTCTTGATGCAAAAGACTCTCAGCAACCTGCTTCTTGTGTTTCAGCCATCGCAGCAATGGAGGATATCGGTCTCCATCCCAAACCCACCAATGACCCCCCTGTTCACAGACCCACAGTCTCTGAGACTTTTGGGCTGCACCACATCCCACCAGGTGTGTATGAGCAGGGGCATAGCGCCAAATACTGGGTCCTGTGCATGAGCCAGGGGTGTCCAAAACTTTTTTTGAATGGGGGTAGGGGTGGGCGACATCGCCCTCAAATAATATCACGATATTTCAGGGTGTTTTTGCGATAACGACATTCTTGTGATATGACAAATTAGTAAAAATAAATATTATTAATTTAAGAAAATAGAATCGCAACAAAATAAGTGATATAGTTTTACAGTTTGCTTCAAATATTCAGTAAAAACTAAACTAAAATGATCTCTCGTTTCTTTAGTTTGTGAACAACAGTAACTCAGAGTGAGTTTCAGACTCTGATTTCAGATTCTGGCGTACAGAATATAAAATGTTGTTTGCTTTTTCCCAAAAACCAAAATATTCAATTCAATTCAACTTTATTTATATAGCCCTTTAAAACAGCCACAGCTGAAACAAAGTGCTGTACATAAATAGACAAAGCAACACAGGGACATAAAACAATTAACAGGAAATAAATACTAAATAATTGTTTATTGTTTTTAAAACAATTTAAAAACAATAAAACAATTTAAAAACAATAAAGCAATAAATTGGATAGATATTTGGATAATACTGGGCATAGACTGCTATCATGATTGGATGACAGATCATCCTCAGGACTTGAAAGAAACCTGGAGAATCTCCTTTTCAGGGATGGGTGACTGAATTAGGCAAAGTAGCAGCATATGAAAGGATGTCGTAAAGGATGCAGGACAGAACAGGAAAATATCTCCTGAAGTGGGGCATGTATCTTAACACTGAATATATACCAGTGTAAAGAAAAAGTGGAGGCAGATTGTTTGTGATGAATAGGTTAGAGATATGATGGGCATATGATTTTATTTGAAGCTATATTTTAATCTTATTTTATTTTTCATTTTTTCTTTTCCCATTGCCTCCAGATACATATTCCTATTGGCTTACGTAGAGATTTTTATTTATTATGCCCTGTCATGTCTCTCTTTGGTTACTAATGTGTGTTGTATATTCATGATTTGCGAGCCACTCTATAGGTCGGTTGACCCCTCTTGATTACGGGTGGGACAGGTCGGGGCTATGTTTTGTCGTTGTGATGGACTCTATTACGTAGACCATGTGATGAGACTGATTTGAATATTAAAAAATAAAAATTGCAAGTCATAAAAAAACACATGCAGATGAGACAATTGCAACGGTTTCATCTTTCAGTGAAAAAGTATTCAACTTTCCACATCTCTCGAAAGTGGTGGCTTTGATGACTTGTCATGCGTGCGACCCACCACAGTGGGTATTTGCACATTATTTGCCTATGCATCTCTGCTGTGGACATGTCTGTTACCTAGAGGGAAATGTCGCTTTGGTTTACTGCCTGTTTATGAAAACACCTTTGTTCCTCCTGCGTAGTTCCTGCTTGCTGCATGTACGAACTGTATGATAGTCCTGCCATCATGAGGTAAATAAAAAATGCAAAGTGATTTTGCTTAATTGACAAATATTGAGTGAAGGGACACATAAAGGATATTTTTAGAGAGAAGTTGCAGGCCATTTAAAATCAGTTTGACACGACTGACCCCCGGGTTGGACTTTGAACATGCCTGGCATAAGCAATCTCTGTGGGCCCCCTACCCTTCGTCTTCTGATCCATTTCCCTCTCACACACCCTCTGAATTTTCGTTTTCAACAAAGTCAGTTTGCTTTCTTTCCCTTTACTTTCTGTCTTTCGTTTCTTTTTTGGAACCCCAATTGCCTTTCTTGGAGAAAGATCCCTCAGAATTTAGAGATGAATCCTAGTGCAGGGGCGGACTAAACCATTTTTAGCCTTTAAGGGGTGAGAGGGGCCTCAGAGAGCTTCCACCATTTTTTTTAAATACAGGTTCAGCCTTTCAACTAATTTATTTTATACAATGCCCCAGTGTACAAGTGTCTCACTGGCTTTTTTACACAGATCACGCTATAGGGCCGCTACGAAGTCCCTTTCTTATGCCTCCATTGCACTTTTATTCAACATCAAATGACTCTGGCATCATTTCGTTCCAGCGTGTAATTATACACTGCATCACAGCTTTGCAGAATCAAAAGAAGCATTATGGGTATGACATGTATCTCAACAACATCAGCCTCTAGTGTGACATAAAACAACAGCATTAATGTCTCAATAACAATCATTTACCATCCTTGTTATATGGCAACTGATCTCGTCCTCTGCTCAGAGGGTAGGGAGCTCCGGAAATCTCATTGTTTTCCCAATTTGCGCACATTTTACGGCTGCTGTTCTTCTTTGGATTAGCCACTAACTGCTAACAGCTACGTTTTAAATCTCCTGTGGTCAGTCGCACACATAATAAGTCGTCAAAACGCCGCCCGTAGTCCCATCTTGCAGGCTGTCCTGGATATACAGACATCGTCTCAGCACTGTTACTCCTTCCCATGGTGGCTTAAAGGCAAGACAACTCTGTCTCACCTGTTCCGCGATTGTACCTTACATACAGAGCAGCAAGGCGGCATAACAGCGCGATATTCCCGCTACTGAGTGTGACTGTGATGCTTGAAACACAGCAGTTATTGATTATGTCTAAACAAGATGCAGGGGTGGAGGAAGTATTCACATCTTGTGCTTAAGTAAAAGCAGCAATACTACAGTGAAACAACACTCAAAAGTATTAACATCAAAATATACTAAAAGTACCGAAAGTAAAAGTACTCAATTCATAGAATGAGTCATTTCATATTCATATATATTATATTTCTGAATTAGTGATGCATTAATGTCACAGCAATAATGCAGCTGGGAAAGACAGGGTTAATTTATATACTGCTGAGTTCTTTAATTAATAATAATGCATCATAATGTATTAGCTGATGTATATTTTGCATTAATAATCTCAATCTGCAACGTAACTACAGCCTTCACATAAATGTGGTGAAGCAAGAAGAGCGATATTTGCCTCTCAAATGTAGTGGAGTAGAAATATAAAACAGTTTAAAATGGAAATACTCAAGTAAAGTACAAGTACCTAAGTACAGTGCTTGAGTAAATGTACTTAGTTATGTTCCACCACTGACAGGATGTATGTGTGTGCTCTTTCATCCAGACTATCTGCACGTCACTGATGCAAGCAGGAAATCTGACATGCAAAAAGATGCACCATCCAAAAAGAGGTCCCACTCGATAATGATAGCAGAGCCACAGATGATTCCCCAGTTTCCCCTACAGAGTGTGGGTCCTCTGGGTGTCGACACCAGTAAGTAACAGTGTGGTGGAGTGATGTGTAAAGTGGATACAACTAGTCGTCCAAATTTTGAAGGAGAAGGATGATTTGATCCTGTTTTCGTTGTTAGGTAGCATTTAAAGAGACGGTTCACCCCAGAATTAAAAATACATATTTATCCTCTGTGCAGAGCTGTTGGTTAGTCCACACAGACTACACAGATTATGATTAACATAAAAATATTTATCTTATATATAAGTATAGATAGTATAAATAATATAAGCTTATTTACATAAAAAAAAAACAGTTTTTTTGCAATGACATAGACATTGTAGTTCTTGGGTTTCCAGCTGTCTGTTGATGGATGTGTTAATTCATGGTCTCCACATGTTTACAACAAAGTATTTTTTACTGTGAGCAGAAAAAGGAAAAAAAGGGATCATTAAAAAAAATTGCAGTAGATCCATAAACTCAAGTTCGTCGAATGCAAGATGGGTGTCCTGTAGTCCTGTCAGCTAAATCCTAAAGCTAGGATTAGGGTTGCTTATTGTGTTGTCTTGTGTTGATAAACCAAAAATCTAATTTCCAACTGAGTTTATGTTTTTTAGACCACTGCTTACAATAATGAATCCAGATGGATTTTTGTGTTTGTTTTTTCAGCGCTCTTTAATACAGCTGCCAAATATGGAAACACCAATTTGGATAAGGCTGGGGCCGTCAGGAAAAAAGCCAAAGTCGGAGATCCATCAAAGTGGAAGCAAAACAAGCAGAAACAGCTGAGGATGGAGGGTAAAGCATACGTGAGCAAACGCAAAAAAGACGGCGAGGTTGTGACAAAACAGCCGAGGGAAATGGGGCCAAGGTGCACCTCGAACGCATGCAAAAAGGCTTCAAACCGGCTTTGTAGTGAAATCAACGAGGAGGCCAGGAGGAAGGTGTTTGATGAATTCTGGCAGCACATGAACTGGGCTCAGAGAAAACTGTATGTAGCAGAACAAGTTGACCGCGACCCCGTGGAAAGATCTCGGGCGGTGGGGTCGCATTCGAGAAGATCAGTGTCACTCCGTTATCACTTGATGGTGGATGGCAAAAGGAAACAAGTGTGTAAAAACATGTTCCTGTCCACTCTGGGGATAGGAGAGTGGTCTGTGCTCAACTGGACGCAGAATGGAGCAACGAAAAAGAATGGAGCAAATGAAAACAAATTAGAAAAGAGGCAGACTGTCCCTCAGTGTCCTCAACAAACCCCACAACTGAACCCTGCTCCTTCTGCAGCCAATAGTACTGTGGAGGTCACACAGGGTGAGTGTCTGTACTCTGTTTCAGCTACTCACTAAACTTAGTTGTAGAGCTGAAACAAATAACTCATTAATCGACTTGTCAGCTGACACAATGTGTGATGATCAATTGATTGTCAAGCAAAATTTGCTGGTTCCAACTCAAAGGATTATGTGCTTTTCTCTGATATATTATTGTGTATCACTGCTGGTTGAACAAAACACTATTTTCACAGTGGACACAGCCCTGCTCAGTGCACTCATGTAATAATGTTAGATCAGGGGGAGGCAACCTGTGGCTCCAGAGCCACATGTGACCCTCTCCAGTGGCTCCCTTTTGATTTCCATATATCAGTGTTGTAGGCTAAAAGAAATCCTTACATTCTCCACTTGTAAAAATGTTAAGTCTATATAACAAATTCTTTTTTTTTTTCTTTTTTTTTACATTTCAACAACTAAAATGTGCATAACACACCTACTGCCTGGCACCTTTTCCTTGAAATATTGCCGAACCTTGATAGCGATGGCTAGTCTTGAGTCTTTCTAGCTGGACTTGGAAGAGAGAATTAAAATGCCATGCAGAGTAGCCACCTTGTGGTAAGACATATTGATGAATGCTCTTTTAGACTATGAGTATAGGCTCATTTAGACGTAATAGGATATGTTGCCATCATTATAAACCTCAAATATGTTTTGCAGCTTTTTTTATTATTATTTTTGGTCAAAAATGTCTCTTTTGATAGTAAAGGTTGCCAAACCCTGTGTTAGATAGTACCATTATTTTCAATAGTTTTTGTTGTAACACTAAACTGTCACGGTAATTCAGAAGCTTAATGCGTTCACTTGAGAAAAAAAAAATCTGCTCTGTTTTTCTAAATTAATGAGCATATTATACCTGATTCATTCAATAAAACAAGAATTAAAAAGATTTTTATCTCAGAATTCTCTTGAAAAAAATCTGAAGTAACAAGATTATTATCTTGTTACTAATAACGAGATACCACAGGATTATTATTACAAGAATACTATAATGTTAATAACAATATTATTCGTTAATTCCAAAGACTGTAAAAATAATGGACGTAGCTACCGTGATGTCACCCATTGGTTTGTGGACTCCAGTTTTGAAGTCAGCATTTCAGCTGTAAAGTTGTGCACCTTAACATGAGGGTCTTATGGTCATTGACTGGCTTCTGGAGTCAGCCTCAAGTGGCCATTAGAGGAACTGCAGTTTTTGGCACTTACGTGTTGGCTTCATTTTTCAGCCCCGGAGGTGGCCACTTTGTTAATTCAGTAAAACAAGATTTAAGATTGAATAATCAATTGCCACACAACTTAGGGCCCTGACACATCAAGCCGATGGTTGGTCAACGTTGAGCCGTTTGCTAAGTGTCTGTTGCCTTAACTTTTGCGGTATGTCCTGCACGGTTGGCCCTTGTTGGCTGTTTTTCAGCAAATTCAGCATGTTGAATCAGCGCCGGAGCCCGTCAGTAACTGAAATCACACTGATTGGCAGTTCAACTCAGTGACAAGAAGAGAAACGTAAGTGAGGAAAGCAAACAAACAGCTAAAGTCAAGAGGTCATGAGAGCGAAACAAATTTGTTATATTAGGCGACGCAACAGTCGGCCTTCATTGCCACTAGTTCTTTGATGTCGGTTTGGTGTGTCTGGGCCTTTGGTTGTGAGGAATTTGCCTTTGTGTGCTCACGAGAGTACAACAACCAATCACAGCATAACAGTCAAGACACATAAGAATAAAATAAAGTCTAATACTTTACCACCCCATAAAACACTACATACACTCGGAGATGTACGAATTAATTCAGAAAAGCAGCATTTTTTGCATGAAAACTTTTCTCAGAATTCTGAGATAATAATCTTGTTAATTCAGAATAACAAGGCAAATGTTGTTTTTTTTCTCAAGTGAATGCACTGTGCTATAGTAATACTTCATGCATGCTAATGACATTTCCCTGTTTTTGCAGAACAAGTAAATGTTACTGACAACAACAGGCCAACAGAATCAGAGGGGCCTGTCAGAAAGAAATCCAGAGTCGCCAAGCCTCTAACATGGAAGCAAAACCGACAAAAGCAACTCAGGATGGAGGGCAAACCGTATGTCAGCAAACGAAAGAAAGACGGCACAACCATAACTAAAGGTCAGAGGACAATGGGATTGAGATGCACATCAAGTGCTTGCAAAAGGGCATCCAACCGCTTCTGTGCTGACTTCAGTGAAGAAACAAGGAACGAGCTGTTCACTAGCTTCTGGCAGTGCATGAACTGGTCTCAGAGGAAGATCTATGTGTCGGGATTAGTCGACTGCGACCCAGTGGAAAGAACCCGAGCACCGTGGACTCAGTCAAGAAGGTCGGTCTCGATGCGATATCATTTGATAGCCAACGGTGACAGAAAACAAGTTTGCAAAAAGATGTTCCTCTCCACTTTGGGGATTGGGGAGTGGTCAGTGCTTAACTGGGCGCAAAATGCATCCCAGCAGGATAATTCAGAAAACACCAAAAAGCAAACACAGAGGAAGTCTCGTAAAGCTTCAGAGCATGTAGTCCTGAAGGAGTTCCTCCAGAGTTTACCCAAAATGCCCTCATACTGTTGCGGGACGTCTGTCTCCAAGCTTTACCTGGAGCCGGTCTTCTCAAACATGTCCGAGGTGTACAGGCACTACTACAACCACTGCATAGAGAGGAAGACGCCGCCGCTTTCTCGGCAGGTTTTTTGTGCTGTATTTAAAAAGATGGATTTGGGGTTGTGTGACCCCAAAAGGGATCAAGGGTGTTCTTTTGGTGCGACTGGAAATTTGTTTAATGAGCTTTGGGAAGAATATTGCTTGGAAAGAGGAGCTCCAGGACCACAGCCAGAGAAAGGGTGTAACCAGTAGAAAGAGATTAAGGACAAAAAGGTTAAAGGTTGGAGTTCACTGCTATGTTACTCCATTACTTACAACATCATCATATACACGTTGCGGAAACTTTAATTCCAAGACTTTGCCAAAATGACTCAGTGATCTCACATTTCATTAAATCCTGTTAAAGGGGACCTACCATGCTCACTTTACTTGAATTTAAAGTTCCTATTAGAACATGTTTATATGATTTAACTGTCAAAAAACACTATTTTCTTCACACCATCTCTTTGAGCCCCCCTTCCAAAAAAGCCCTGACTGCTCTGATTGGTCATCGTCTCCAGATCTTTCACATTCCTAGGTCTCCATGGCGTGATGAAGCAGGGGAATCACTATAATGGGGAAAAGCAACACTTTTTACACTGAAAAATCACCAGTAAAAGCTATTAAACACAACCAGACATGTTCCAGCAGGAATATGATCCAAAATCACTGAGAAATTTACAACATCAGCACCCAAGATTACATGTTTACTGACCTTAGCATGTTGCTACATGTATGTTAGCAGTGTACTTGCAGCCAGGGAATGACTGTAATGGAAAATAGCAACACTTTTTTTTGTTAAATATCCCCAATAAAAGCTTCTAAACACAACCAGACATGTTCCAGCAGGAATATTATCGTAATCTGAGAGAAATTTACAATGTCAGCAACTCAGATTACATGATTCCCTGATGTTAGCATATAGCTACATGTATGTTAGCAGTGTACTTGCAGCCAGGAAATGACTGTAATGGAAAATAGCAACACTTTCTTTTGTTAAATATCCCCAATAAAAGCTTCTAAACACAATCACACATGTTCCAGCAGGAATATGATCGTAATCTGAGAGAAATTTACAATGTCAGCAACCCAGATTACATGATTCCCTGATGTTAGCATGTAGCTACATGTATGTTAGCAGTGTACTTGCAGCCAGGGAAAAGCTGTAACAAAGTATAGCAGCAATTTTTACCGTGAAAAATTACCAGTAAAAGCTTCTTAACACAACCAGACGTGTTTCAGCAGAAATATGATCCGAAATCAGGGAGAAATTTACAACGTCAGCAATCCAGATTACATGATTCCCTGATGTTAGCATGTAGCTACATGTATGTTTGCAGTGTACTCGCAGCCAGGGAAAAGCTGTAACGAAGTATAGCAGCACTTTTTACCGTGAAAAATTACCAGTAAAAGCTTTTAAACACAACCAGATATGTTTCAGTAAGAATATGATCTGAAATCAGGGAGAAATTTACAACATTGGCACCCAAGATAACATGTTTACTTGATGTTAGCATGTAGCTACGTGTATGGTAGCAGTGTACCTGCAGCCAAGGAATAACTGTAACAGAGTATAGCGACACTCTTTTGTTAAAAATCCCCAATAAAAGTTTATAAACACAACCGGAAATGTTCCAGCAGGAAGATGATCCGAAATCTGGAAGAAATTTACCCAAGATTACATTTTCCCTGATGTTAGCATGTAGCTTCATCTGGCAGTGTAGGCTACGTAATGTATTTGCAGTAGCATGCCTGGGACAGATCACCATATAAAGAAATCTGACACATTATGATGTCATACTGCAGCCAGAGAAAAAAAAAGTTAGAAACGGAGTGTTCATAAAACCTGACACAGGGATTACATTTACATACATTTACCTACCTACCTTTTTTAAAACTTTGGCCTTGTTTAATATGAACATCCTTCATTGTAACACTGCATATAAAACTAAATACAGAAAAGCATGATAGGTCCCCTTTAATATACACTATGGTTGTCTTTGTGCAGCTGAATGCTCGTTTCACTTAAGTGGAATTATTTAAGCACTACATTTTGTTTTTGTAATGGAGAATGCTACATTGTCCCTTAAAATGTAATTTATTTTGATATTCTTTGTCAAACATCATTAATAGTTCAAGGCTAAAACAAAATGTGTCACAATATGTGTGAAAAACACTAAAACATATTCATCTGTTGATCTACTGTTTGGACTTTCAGTAAGTTTCATGTGAAATGTCAAAGTCAAATGCTTTCAATGACTCGCAATACTGCAAACTGCTTAATTTTTTTGTTATTTATTTAACTTTGTGCTTGACAGAGCCGCTCTGGCCTGAGATGTTCTGTTTTCTTTTGTGGATTAAATAAGACAAAATAACAGACGCAGTTTATGGAGTCCTTTCAGAGGCAGCGCACTCACAGTAAAGTTTTGTTGAACTCAGCAGCTGGACAAAACAGATTCTATGTAAAGGTCAAATTCAAACCCCGCCGTCCCCCTCACACCCTGTGGCTTTTTACACATTGAAGTAACGGCTCCTCTAAACAGCCTACATACCCCATACTGTGATTTATTTTTTCAAGCTGCGACACAGTAAGAGCTACACACACACGCACATACGGTCATCACCCTCCTATTCTTCTCCACACAGTGGCAGGAAGTTGTCCAGATATCCGCAGGGCCTCTGAAAAAAAAAAAAAAACTGAGTGAGTGAACAAAGTAAGCTGGGTGGTGTTGGTAGCAGCGGCAGCGGTGATGGTGTTGGGTAACTTCACTCAGAGTTAGCTGTTCATTGTGAACAGCAGGACGACAGCTACAGATTAACAGCAGTGGTAAACGCAGTGGAGATCAGGAGGTTTACCAAACAGCTGGACTGGACCGCTGGATCCCTCTGAGCAGGGAAGAAAAGGCTCGCAGCCGGCGACCTGAACGAGCTGAAGATGTTGGCTCTGAGGACGTTTGTTGTGCTGGGACTGAGCTGGACATGTCGGGGTAAGTCAGTCACACTATTCTCTATAGATTTAGCAATACTTGTAAAGTGTCACGAGTTCAAAGTGTTGTGAAACTGCATCCTGTGGCTGTATAAATCTGATGACAAGTTGGAAAAAGGGGTGTCTACTCTGAACTGTGTTGAATTAATTATCAATATTTTTAAGTAGTGATTAGTCACTTAAGCCCTTGTGGTTCATAATATAATATGAAGCCTTATATTTGTATGATATTGATAAAGAACTTCAGGCAAATATCTGAAATATTTTTTAGACTAAACAGGCTGTTTTTTGTCAATGTAGATACAAATTTGGAAATATTCTTTTAGGGACCAAGTGAAAAGTATTTTTATAAGGACTTACATTTTTATTCTTCCTGTGCCGATCAAGTGAAACATATCTAATTTCAGCGCTATTGTTCATGCTTTTTTTTTTTTTTTTTTTTTTGCTGCTATGACTTTATGGTCCCGCACACACCTGCCAAGCCCATTGTCCAACTCCATCACATTCCTCATTGCCACGGTGACGACCTTCGACCTTTATCAAGTCCCAGCCCACTCCATTTCCTGTTGCTATTCGCTTCTCCTGGAAACTTCCTGTTTATGTCGGGGCCCATTTCCTGTTTCCTTTAACGGTCCGTATCAGGACCCACCTTTCATGGCTTGACCTGCATTGTTATGAATAGTTGCTAATGGTCTGAGACAATGAGTGGTTTGAATATGTGGCTGACTTGGTGCCACGATAAAACACTTAGACAAAGCAGTTTGTGTGGTGATTTGAAACTGCAAGACCAAATGAAATAATACATGCAGTTTATTTGCCAAGTGTGCAAATACACGCGATTATGGAAATGATGTTTGCCTTTGACACATCATAATGCTTATAAATTCACCTGCAGTTTAAATCGACAAGACAGACATGTATATCTTTCAGTCATAGACAAACATTTTTCAGACATACAGTAGGCCAATAACAAAAATACCCCATTATTACAGTTTAATCTCAACAACTGTAACAAAAATAATAAATCACACTAAATGTACATTTGGCACTATTGCCCCTTTGTCGCACTAACCTGTTCTCGTCTCCACAGCGGCGTCTGGTGATCCGTGGGGTCAATGTCCAGTCAGCAGAAAGTGTAAGGACAAGTTTGGAGACAATTCATGTAACAGCGAGTGTATGGAGCCCGAGTGCCTCAGAGACGGCTTCGACTGCCTGACGGACTGGACCTACTGCAAGTAAAACACTCTTGTTGTTTTTTCATTGTAGAGTCATAAAAATATGAATGAGAACTTTTCATGTTTTCATTGGCTTAGTCATGCCAGTTCAGCCAGGAACACCTTAGTCAGAGAAAACTTTATGTCCATTTGCAGTATTATATTTGGCAGTATGGCTCTGTTCTGGGCCCCCTCTGCCTTTCCCCGGGCCTACACAGAAAGCCTCTTCCACGTGCCTACATGGAAAGCCCAAGCGGGTAGAGCATGCCTCTCTGCCCTTCCACGCGCAGATGAGGAAAGCCTGCGACAGAGAGGCAAACCTCCCTGCCCTTCCATGCGCCGACATGAAAAGCCTAAGGCAGGGAGAGCAGCAGCAAAGAGCAGCAGCAAAGACCACCCATGACGAAAAGAAATGTCATTGATAACTCAGACACAGCATGAAAAGGAGGAGCTACGGTGGAGGCGGGTTCCAAAGCTGCTTGCAGAGGAAGCAGCAACAGTAGGCAGGCCAGAGCAGTTTAAATAGGGCGCCCTGAATGAGATTCACCAACTGGTTGCATAGAAAGGAATCATGTGATCTATCAGCTGACTCCCTTCCATCAATCAGCTGCTCCATCAGTTGATGGGCTGTTTGAGATCAGCTGATGTAGCTGGGATGTGAGATGAGCTTGACATCATGTCCTGCCTGAAATAACGCTATGCTCAGTTTGTGGTTGCTCTTTTGGATTGTTGTGTGTTGGTTTATGTATTGTTTCCTTTTATTATATTTTCCATCTCTACCTATTTGTATTAATATTTGATACTTTAATCAAACAAATCAGTTACAGTATGGTTAGGTAAGGTTTAGGGATGTTTTTTTTTAATGCAAGACATACTCTGGCAGGAACCCCCCCCCAAAACAGGCAGCTAAAGAATGAACTGCCATTATGATTATTATTGTTAATATTAATAGCAACTGAGAATTGAATAGTGAAATTAGGGCTGCATAGTAAATCAAATATTATGGAAATCGCAATATGGTCAAGTTCAATATCCAAATTACAGGAGCTGTAATCTTGATAAATGTAAAATGGAGGGCTGCCGATATGCCGATATGTAACTACGCGCTGCACCAAAGCACAGATCCATCTCAGACCCCATTAATAATAATTAATGAAAACAATGTTTTGTAATTCACAGTCACTTATCCCCTGTTCTGATATCGTTCACTCTGAGCATTTAAGTTCATCCTTGACCCTGGAACTAGTAGTTTGCAGCCAAATACCACATCTCATGGTATTAGTTGAAAGCTCAATCTCAGTCTCAACCTTGATGCTATTTTGCCAAATCTCTTTTTCTGTCTCTTTCTTCACATCTCTTCATCCCTCCCCATCATTGCTTTCAGTCCGGGCCACATCCAGTACTGCCGTGACCACTACGCCAACTCCCACTGCGAGCAGGGATGCGACAGCGCCCTCTGTGGATGGGACGGCAGCGACTGCTTCACACAGCAGAGCCCCCGGTGGGCCAAAGGCACTCTGGTCCTTCACGCCAACATCCCACAACAACGTGGCACCTTCTCCAACAGCTCCCTGCTCTGGGCACTCAGCGCTCTCCTCCAGTCGCCACTCAAACTGAGAGGGTCCGCTCCCCTCGCCACTAACAGGAACTTGTTTGACTTCGACCCTCAGCAGCTCACCAACCTGCTGGCTCAGGCATCTGCGGCTGACTCAAATGGGTAGGTGCTGAGTTTTTTATTTTACCTTTGATTAATTAACCAGGACCATGCCGGCTACTCTCCCTCATTAGTTACATGTGGATTAACACCATAATTATTTACGTAAAGACAACATAAAAGTGGGCCAAACATTGAACCATGAGGAACTCCATTAAGTACAGTGAGACAATCTGAACTGAGTCAAGTGATTAGCAGGAATATTGATATGGATATTATTATCCATGTGTATCTATTCTCCAGTACGTTATCTCAGAACTATGTTTTGTTGATTTTTGGTCGTGTTTGGTAAGAGGGTGTAACTTTTTGCAAATGGTAAATGTTGAAAAAGGATTTTTTTATGTCAGTAGTACATGTACCAGATTTTAAATGGCTCCATGCTCTTTCCTATGGTTTCCTTTGATCTCACTCTTTCCCAGCTCCCTCCTTTTCCTCCAAGTGGACAACAGGCCGTGTTTGCGTCTACCCTCTACCTGTTTCCCCTATGCCACCGAGGCAGCCAGTTTCCTGCGTGCTGTAATGATGCTAAAGCCTCGCCGGTTCCCCACCTTCCCTGAGCTGAAGGCCGTCATTAGCATTAGAGGTGTCCGAGAGGAAATAGGAAGCAGAGAGGAGGAAACGGGGAAAGAGGAAATCAAAGGTAGGCGGCTCACATGTCCTGTCTCTCCCTTCCCACACACACACACACACACACACACACACGCACACACGCACACACACATATACACGTTCAGCTTTGAATTTCGTCCAAACGAAACACTATAAAACACCTTTCTGTTTCCAGTGCGTAGATGTGTCGGTCACTGCTGCAGATTTGAGTTTTAGATAAGCAAACACTGGATCTCTCAAAGGCAGAGCTCAGTAGAGTTCAGTATGTATGTTCACTAAAACACAATATAATCATTTGACTCAGTGTGAGGAACTTAACAAAAAATGTTCTGCTTCTTTACAGTTAAATTAATTTTCTATTCTTCCTCTCAAAGATCCGACCCCTGCATGGCTGTGGGCCGTGGTTGCCGTAGCGATTGGCCTGCTGCTGGTGCTGGCCCTGGTGGTGTTCCTGGTGGTGAGGAGGGTGAGGCAGCAGCGGGCGGACAGGAATGGTGGTAGCAGGGTGAGACACCGCTCCACGGTCACGGACATTGACCCCAAATCCAAGGTTCTGACCCCACACATAGCCCACCAGGAGCAGAGGGTTCGATCCAGCAGAGAGAAAGACAAGATCAGCCTGAGGAAAAAGAAGAAAGCAAAGGAAGCGGAGAAAAAGAGGAGGCGGGAACCGCTGGGGGAGGACGCCATTCGAATGCGGTAAGAGCAGCTGCTTTGAAAGACATGACAGGATGTTTTGTCTGCTGGAGGGGTGATGTCATGGAGACAAATATGATGTATTCTAAAACACGTGAGAGATATGAAAAGGCCAAATGGCACGTTTAGATGTCAGTCAGTTTATGACCTTTAGCCTGTTTTTATAATTTCATTTTATTTTATTTTATTTTATTTTATTTTATTTTATTTTATTTTATTTTTTGGCAGCAGTTTTGATGACCAGTTAATCATTTAAGTCAAAACCAAACTAAGGTTATTATAGTCAGTAACTAAAATTAAAGTAAAAACTGAAACTAGGTGTAAAAATTTTTTAGTTTATTGAGAAAAAAAAAAAAAACTAGACTTCCTTACTCAGGGCCGTGAAACAATAAATATCTCTAGTCTCTGCCATATTCCTGGGTCCTTGCCCATTTCTCCAAAGACTACCAATCCATACATATTACCATTTTAGGAGAACAAACCCTGAAATGGCGAGACTTTATCCTTGTGTTTGCTTGTGTTACAGAGCTCTTGGGTGACTCAGAGTGACTGCAGGAAAACAGCAGCATTTTCCTGATAATATCAAAACTGCTTCTCGCTTTCAGACCTCTCAAAAGGGACCAGGATATAGGAAGTGACACAGACTTTACCCAGAGTTCAATGGAAGACATCAATGCGAGATGCTCCAGGCGGCAGGAGGACGCCTCCATCTGTGACCACAGGAGCCAGGAGCAGAAGCACTACCGGGCAGGGACCTCACAGCCCCGCAGACCTATACAACGTAAGTTTTAACATTTAGTCTTTTATTTACTCACTCAGTCACTAATTTCTAGCTCCTAAAAGTTTTATTCATCTGGGAATTTGACATATATTCTTGAGAAAAGCTCAAACATTTCTAAACAACAGATGATTTTAACTCAGATAAGCCGTTAAAGAAAATTAGATAAATAATTAAGTAATTGTGTGGGTATCTAAAATAATTTTAGGCGACAATTTAAAACAGCCTCCAGTTGCAGCTTCCCAAATATGAAAATTTGCTGCTTTTTCTGTTTTATATCATTGTGAACTGAATATTTTAAAGAGTGGCCCAGTAGTTGAGAGATTACAGAGCCTGCCGACCCAACTGCCAGAAAAAATATTGGCATTGTACATTTCTGCAAATCACAAATATTAAACATTTGTACGTCACTGTTTGGCAGCGGTTCCCAACTGGTCCAGCCACGGGTCCAGATTTGTCCTTAGTTCAAGGTCCACACAAAAATATTCAGCGTCATACTTGTTTACTGTTATTGTTTACTGTTACTGTTATTCACTCACTCTGCAAAATAAAAGCTTGGTGCTGGATATTCACTGTACTTAAAAATAAAATTTGTTTTTTACAAACACACATTCACGAGTCACTTGCAGTCCATTCAGAATGGACCGGCGACCCACTTTTGGACTGCGACCCACCAGTTGGGAACCACTGATGTAGTGGATAAATTGAAACTTAGGTTTAGGTACAAAAACCACTTGGTTATTGATCGGACAAGCTCATAATCTATCTTATAATACACGCTTTTTGTGGCACTACCCAGGCAGGAAAAGTAGCGATGTCTTGAGAAAAAAACGTGCCTGAAAAGGCTTTGGAAAAATATCTATGACTCACTAAATCACAACTGGTTTTGTTGTTTTTTGGTCTTTAACAGTGTACTGCAGCTTGCCTCCACCTCCACCTCCAGATGACAAAGTCAGCTTATGTGCTACCTCACTTCAGAGAAGTTGATATGATTCATATGAAACATGCAAATGTATTAGTGGTTTGCATAAACGTACAATGCCAGCATTTTCTTCTGGTGACTGGGCTGCACATGCCACATAACTGCAACATCTCAGGTTCAATACTGGCAAGGACTCCCCTTGTTCTCTGTCTGCTTTATCACTATCAACTGCCCAGTGAAGGCTAAAATGCCCCCAAAATATTATGTTTATAAAACTGATTCGCTTTTGGTCTCAGAATTTTGGTCAGTCAGCACTTAAGGGTGTCACCTGTTGCCTTGTGCACTGTTTTCTTACATTTTATAGACCAGTCAAGAGAAGAAAATGGTAGATTATTGATAATGAAAATAAGAGTAATAAACCACACCATATTGTCACCACATATGACACATGTACAATGCTGAAATTTAGCCTTGTAGACTCATTCTAACATCCTCTCAAAACTTTGCAGTACAAAGCTACAGTGTGACACATGAGAGATAACATGTGAACTGTATATATACTTCCATATAAAGTATTTATGTGTATCCAAATCCTTGCATGTGTCAGCTGGAGAGCCACTTTAAATGAATCTTGCTCTCCCTCAGCTCCACCTAGAGGATGGGAGAGAAACGACATGCCTCCTCCTCTGCTCAGCCCTCCTCAACAGGTCTGTCTTTTATTTTTGTTTTTAACAGTGTTCATTTTATTTCATACATGTTGTGAGGAGCCAGCGTAATTCCGGACTGAGATATAACTATTGGGGCTGTATTTGTTTATTCCCCTTTTTATGTTTGTATGTAGACCCCACTGTATAAGAACTTAAACTGTTACATATGTAGGTTTATGTGAAATGTGTATGATTGTTCTATATATTCTGTTGTGTTGTTAGTCGGCAGAGTGGTGTGGCCCAGATGGGTCTGTGGTTCTGATCCGAGCGGTGCGTAGCGGGCTTGACAGAGTGGTCTTGGAGCTGCTGCGAGCAGGAGTGCCAGTCAACAACACTGATCACACCGGTAATGCATCTGTGTCACAGTTATTAATAGTTTGGTGACTGAAAGTGTGACTCAACTCCAAACCGCAGTTAAATAGTATTTACATGTAGTTCATGGTGCCTGTTTTAACCTTCTTGAAGTAAGCTTTTTTTAGACACCTACAATAGTCAGTTTAGTTTAAGTGTAAACTGCATTCAGACAGCGATTCCTGATAGGGAACTGAAGTCGTTATAAAGCCAGACTCTATTGAGAAAAACAGTAATTTAACACCACTGAACAAAAGAGCTGCTGGTCTACTGCTGCCTCAGTCAGGTACTTTGTGTTACTGTGTGACTTTGGTGTTTTAAAGGTTTAGTTTGAAATCACCAGAGTCCCCCAATAACACAAACTAACTGATTGAAGCAGCAGCACATGTCTGATGCGTGTCAGACTCCAGCCTTCTTCTTCAAGTTGGGGGTGTGCCGACTGACATCTACTGTATGTGATACTCTGACTATGGATAAGTACCTCATACAACCCCACTTAAAAAGATCAGAGCTATCCTGTTAACCTTCATGTAATAGTGTAACTGTTTATCTAAAACAACATGTCAAAATTCCAAGTTTCTGGTAAGCTAATAACATTTGTTTTACTTAAAACATGTCTACACAGCCATAACCAAAGTTACAACACATCTTATGGCAACACAAAGACAAAGGAGTAGAAGCGCTGCTGGGTCTTAGTAGCAGCCATATACAGGTGCTCTTTGGATACTTCAGGTGTACTGTGTTTGTTCCATCTTGTGAAGGGCTCATTGCAGAGTAAAAGTATACTCTCAATCAAAAAATATGAAATGCAAGTCTCATGGCAATATAGATTAAAAAGACCTACATGTTGTGACTCACAGGTCTTCATCAGGGTCATTGTCCGCTGTAGCTTACACACCTGTGTTGTGTTACACCAATGAGTTCAGTGGGAGGATTTCTCTCCACCAATGTGCAAGCCTGTCGGTCAAAAAACAAGGAAGTGATGCACCTATAGAAAGGAGTGTGTGTGTGTGTGTGTGTGTGTGTGTGTGTGTGTGTGTGTGTGTGTGTGTGTGTGTGTGTGTGTGTGTGTGTGTGAGA
>NC_065511.1:36658679-36785624 GCF_006386435.1 Epinephelus moara | reverse complement strand
GTCAGACAGAGTGGGCTGCCCTTGGTGAGGCGCCCCGAGCGGTTGGGGGGTTCGGTGCCTTGCTCAAGGGCACCTCGGCAGTGCCCAGGAGGTGAACTGGCACCTCTCCAGCCACCAGTCCACGCTCCATATTTTGGTCCGGATGGGGACTCGAACAGGCGACCCTCCGGTTCCCAACCCAAGTCCCTATGGACTGACTTAGGACTTAATTATCATTGTCAATGTTTAGTTTTTTCTACGTATCAAGTCTTACTGTTTTTATCATACAAGCAAAAAAAAAAATTCTGACAGAAACCTCATGATTTACGCTTTCCAATGTGTCCACTGTCAAATAATGAGATTTTTTAAACATAAAAATGTCATTTACAGCAGTGATAGAGCCCTAAGTGCCATACAAGTTTCATACATAGTCTCCCTAAAAGTCATGTGACTGAAAATACTGCTATATTTGTTCAAAGTGTGCAACAACATCAGAGAGTGCCAAAATTATCACAGCAATCTGAAACCCCCTCAGACTGCAACCCAATGACGAACACTTGGAAACACTAGTTAGTCTGTTCCAATGTGTATTCACTAAATGTTAGGAAGGACTCTTGCCTTGCCTCTGTAGGATCCTTCCTTGGAAGGCCTCGTCCTACCAAGAAGGATCCTTGACTTTGAGAAACACCAGGCATGTTATCCTAAACTCATTGGTGTAATACAACACAATGACCCTGACAAAGACCTGTGAGTCTCAACACATTGGTCATTTTAATCTATGTTGCCATGTAAAATGAAGACATTTTAATTTTCACACAAACCCTACAGTGTGCCTCGGATCCTTTTTGAAGGACACTTGCATTTTATATTTTTTGAGAGTATACTTTACTCTGCAAATGAGCCCTTCACTAACAAAAAAATAAGTCAACGTACTGGTGGTGCGAGGTATCACCAAAGTTTGTACACTTCAACTTCTGGTTACCATGAATATACATAAATTTTTAAAATTTTCAAATGCAAGATAGATGTTGAAATATATCAGTCTGCACCAAAGACGTCCAAACACTTGGTTAATAAATGTACGTGTCTTAAACTTACCTGCTCACACGCCATATTTGGATCCAATGTATGAATGGGTTAGAGCTCACCATGGAGAAAAATGACATGTCTCAAACAAGCCATTATTTCCTGACACCTGTACATTGAGGGGCTGAGTAACTGGTGTAACTTACCCCCGTCTCTCTCACATCCTCTCTTTGTGTCCCTCTCTCCCGTCCTGTGCTCATGTGTCCATGGCTTCCATCTCTTCCTGTTCCTCCTCCAGCTCCCCTGCTGCCCTCCTCTGACTCGGAGCAAAGTTAATGTGCTCTAGTGCTCACACTCGGGTTGATGGACATATTAACTTTGTTGCTCATCTTTCTCCTTGCTTTCGCTGTGTCTCTGTCTACATCTCTTATTTTCCTGTCCTCTCTCTGTCGTCTCTTTCTCACTCCAGCTGAAGTCATCACCACATCCCCTCTGTTCCCCCTCTCTTCACCATCTTGGGCTCGACTCTGTTGTGTAATGGTTGTTCATTGGCTGACTTACTCCCTCCCCTCTTCCCCTTTACCTCCCCTCCACTCACACTGTCTCTCTCAGGGAGATCAGCCCTGCACTGGGCAAGCTCAGTAAACCACCTCTCCCTTACAAGGACCCTCATTCGCTATGGTGCCGCTGTCGACCTGCAAGACAACAAGGTGAGTTCTGGCTGTTTCTTTATCAGAGGTTTTTAAGGAGGACTCAGAGTCCTGACTGACTGTTTCTTTTATAACCTCCAGACATCACAGAAGAATGTTTTTATGACTATTTCTCTGGTAGGGCGAGACGCCGCTCTTCCTCTCCGCCATCCATGGCTGCTATGACACGGCCAGACTTCTCCTCCTTCATGGTGCCAACCTTGAGCTGCACGATCGCAGAGGACGTCGTCCGGTAGACGTGGCCAGAGAGGGCATGCGTCACCAGGTCCTGGAGCTCCTATTGGCTCACCAAATCCAGAGAGGGCCAGTTCCCGTCGACTCGACCAATGACATGCTGTGGGAGGAGCGCGCTCTGATGTACTCGCCGTGGGTTGGATCACAAGGCCTCCCTGGAAGAAGTGCCTCCTTCTCTGGGATCGTAGGGCATCGAGATATGACCCCACCTCCACAAAAGTAAGGTTTCAGAAATAATGCACACACAGGCAATAATGTGCGTCTCTTTATCTACCTTCTGATGATGTGCCACCACATGAGTGAGAAATTTACAGTAAGAGCTAAATGATGGGTAATCAATTAATCCATCAAAAGAAAAATAATTTTGGTTTATCAGACCAAAAGTGAGACGCACACAAATTTTTGCCCAGTGACACCAAAATGAAACTGCCTACCCCAGCTTTAAGTATTTAACCTTTTTCATTTAAAACAACACCAGCACAGTAGATTCGTATTTTATGGGATACACCTTTATGTTACTGTCTAATATGTGTTATGACTTTCTTCTTTTGCCAGTGATTGGTCGATGAGCCGAGTGCAGTACCCCTCCCCTCAGAACTGGCGACCACAGCTCAACCAATCAGCAACAGCGCTGGTCCCTCCGAGAATCATGGGCCGCTCCCCTCGGCCGATCAGCACCTTACAGGAAGTGACCTCAGAAGACGAGGATCGCGATAGGCATCAGGAAGTCCCCAGGGCCGCAACACCTCACTTCCTGTCGCCCCAGCCTGCCCCTCGACAGCGTTCCTTCTCCTGCACCCAGCATGCATTGCAGCGTCGCTCCAGTGCCCATCAGCCAGAGCCCAATTATATTATTGTGACAGACAGAACAGCCAATGAGCCCATAGAAAGAGTGGTTGTTTCACCTCCCACAGATGCTGCCACCCAATCAGATCGCCCGCCAGTTGTAAATGGTGACACTCCCAGTAGAGCAGAACAAGCAGCGGTGAGTTCAACAAATCCAGAGCAGAAATCCAGAGGTGAGAGGTTAAACAACACCCATGACTCCACACAAACAGCCTTGTAAAGAACAGAAACAACTAAACTTCAGCTGCCTTTCCATTCAGCCCATAAGAGTAGCAACGAAGAACACGAGACGATAACGACTTACAGTGAAGCTAGACTGACAGAGAGACACTTGATGTTTAATTTGGCATTAGGTGTATTTTGCTGTTAAGCCCAGTGCAAACCAGAGGACTTACAATGATGCCCAAAACTGGAGGGACTCCAACCAGGATTTACTGTAATTTTAAGATCTTAGTTATAATTCAACATGCAGCTGTTGGGTGTCACCTGACAGATTTGCTTGTTAAATTACTTATTTGTTATATTTTAAATACACAGCAGCACTTCCCAAATCACCTCCCCAGTTTTTACTCAGCCTTGCCTAAATTATTATTTTTTATTTTTTAAACATTTTTTAATTTTATTTTTTACGAGGGAGGGGGATATTGTTTCTTGTAAATTTTCTGTTACGTGACAAAGTCAAATAAAACATCATGTCTGAGATGAAAGTGATAAATGAAACGTGATGAATATCACAATCAAGCTGAAACTGCAACAGCTTGTGAATCTCGTTGCCAAATATTGTACAATTTTCACTGTCTTGACACCTAACAGGTTGTATTCTGATTATTGTGGAAGTAATCAGAGAAATTATTAATAGTCCAGTGTGTAGGATTTAGGGGGACAAATTGACAGAAATGGAATATAATGTAAAACTATGTAATATAATGTAATGAAAAACGTCAAAGTATACCATGTCGTCCAAAATCATGAAAAAACGTCAAAGTATACCATGTCGTAAGAAAATCATGAAAAAACATCAAAGTATACCATGTCGTCAGAAAATCATGAAAAAACGTCAAAGTATAGCATGTCGTCCAAAATCATGAAAAAACGTCAAAGTATAGCATGTCGTCAGAAAATCATGAAAAAATGTCAAAGTATACCATGTCGTCCAAAATCATGAAAAACATCAAAATATACCATGTCATCAAAAATCATGAAAAACGTCAAAGTATACCATGTCGTCCAAAATCATGAAAAAACGTCAAAGTATACCATGTCGTCAGAAAATCATGAAAAATGTCAAAATATACCATGTCGTCCAAAATCATGAAAAAACGTCAAAGTATACCATGTCATCAAAAATCATGAAAAACATCAAAATATACCATGTCGTCAGAAAATCATGAAAAATGTCAGAGTATACCATGTCATCAAAAATCATGAAAAACGTCAAAGTATACCATGTCGTCCAAAATCATGAAAAAACGTCAAAGTATACCATGTCGTCAGAAAATCATGGAAAAACGTCAAAGTATACCATGTCGTCCAAAATCATGAAAAAACGTCAAAGTATACCATGTCGTCAGAAAATCCTCACCTAAATCCCTCTAAATCTTACACACTGTTCCTTTGACAGAAAGGCGCACAGTTGCACAAAGATGTCAGAATCCTGCTGATGCATGCAATAAAGTGACTTTTCATGCAAATAATATGTATTTATTTGATTTTATTTTCAATTTCATTTGCCTCATCATCAGGCAGGACAGAAGCCACAGGCGTTTCTGTCTTTACGAACGCTCAGAGCCACTGAACATGCAGGTCAAGTTCTGCTGCTGAAAATATTGCAGTCATGGCGAGACGGTAAAAGAGGTCCCAGCAACCAGATATGACAGGCTGCAATTTGGAGGTCTCTCGATGTTGAAATCGCTTTGTGTTGGTGACTTGTGATCCTTCAGCAGAGATCCATAAAACACAGGCTCATGGACGCTGACCTTTACACCCTCTCTGTGGCGGTGAAGTCCCAGTCCAGCAGCAACAGTCCTGAGGGAAGGCCCCGCGCATTGCCTGTTTGTATCCGCTTCAAGAGGAGCAGCTGGCAAACTTTGGAAGGTACCAGATGTCTTACTGTGGTCCTCCATTATTTTTCGGTTGTGTATGTTTGAAGATAATCAGTGATTTGGAGACAGATGAGTGTCAATGCGGCTTCATATTCTAGAATGTGCCACATTTAAATTTGTGAAGTGAACAAAATAGACGCTAAACATTCTGTTTGCTTGGTTACAGTTGGATACATTTGAGATTCGGTCTATTAAAACAAACAGGAGTGACGTTTTCCTGTCATGCTAAAGGGAAATTCAATTCAGAAAAGTCTCAGCATTGTTTTCAAATTGCACCCCGATGATTATACATATATTATATATGTTAGGAATTTGTGAAAATGTGCTTTATGCTTTTTTTAAAGTCTCTCTTTGGCCTGTAGAGAGTTTTAAGACTTGTAGTCTTAAAATAGGACATTTGGTCTTAGATATAGGACAAGAGGCAAACAAAACCTAGAAAACTTTATTAGGTACACCTGTTCAACTGCTCCTTAACACAAACAGCTACTCAGCCAATCACGTGGCAGCAACTTGATGCATTTAGTAATGTAGATATGGTGAAGACGACCTGCTGAAGTTCAAACCAAGCATCAGAATGGGGAAGAAAGGTGGTTTAAGTGACTTCGAACGTGGCATGGTTGTTGGTGCAAAACAGGCTGGTCTGAGTATTTACTGGGATGTTCACACACAACCATCTCTAGGGTTTACAGAGGATGGTCCCAAAAAGAGAAAATATCCAGTGAGCCAAAATGCCTTGTTGATGCCAGAGGTCAGAGGAGAATGGCCAGACTGGTTCAAGATGATAGAAAGGCAACAGGAAGTCAAATAAGCACTGGTTCCAACCAAGGTGTGCAGAAGACCATCTCTGAAGCAACAACACCTTGTCCAACCTTGAAGCAGATGGGCTACAGCAGCAGAAGACCACACCAGGTGCCACTCCTGTCAGCTAACAACAGGAAACTGAGGCTACAATTCACACGGGTTTTCTCACCAAAACTGGACAATAGAAGATTGGAAAAACCACATTCAGATGGAAGCATGGATCCATCCTGCCTTGTATCAACGCTTCAGGCTGCTGCTGGTGGTGTAATGGTGTGGGGGAGATTTTCTTAGTACCAACTGAGCATGGTTTAAACACCACAGCCTACCTGAGTATTGTTGCTGAGCGTGTCCATCCCTTTATGACCACAGTGTACCCATCTTCTGATGGCTACTTCCAGCAGGATAACGCACCATGTCACAAAGCTCACATCATCTCAAACATGACAATGAGTTCACTGTACTCCAATGGCCTCCACAGTCACCAGATCTCAATCCAATAGAGCACCTTTGCGATGTGGTGGAACGGGAGACTCCAATAGAGCACCTTTGCGATGTGGTGGAACGGGAGACTCACATCATGGATGTGCAGCCGACAAATCTGCAGCAACTGTGTGATGTCATCATGTCAATATGGACCAAAATCTCTGAGGAATGTTTCCAGCACCTTGTTGAATCTATGCCACAAAACATAAAGGCAGCTCTGAAGGCAAAAAGGGTCCAACTTGGTACTAGCAAGGTGTACCTTATAAAGTGGCCAGTGAGTGTATATTAAGCTGTAACTCACACGAATTCATTGGAGTTAGGCAGAGCTGGCGCGTGCCTGAATCACACCTGCACGCGTAAATCAGACGGTTGTCCGAATTTTGCGCATTTAGCACCTTTGAATCAAATGTTTTACTCTAACAACCCAAAGTTTCTAACAACAAAGCCTTTCAGAAACGATAAGAATACCACCACAGGACTGACATCATTATTTTTGACTGTTTACTTCCACACCTGTTTGTGTTGAATAAAAATTAATCATTTCCAATTTGGCTATTTTTTCTGAACAGAATGAAATCCAGACTACGTCTATATGTTTCCCACACCAAATGTCATCAGAAAAAGAAACGTCAAAGGGTTCAAACTCTTTCTCGTGGGAAAAGAGGAAATGGCGCTGCGTTACAGCTTTACTACCTGTTAAAACTGATACATCACTGGAGAGGGGTGACACAGAGGAGACACTTCCCACGTTCCCACGCGCATTCTCCAGTGGTTGAAATGCAAATGAGCTACAGACGGAGAGACTTGTTCCTTTGGATAAAAGACACTTTAAACTGATTAAATTGTCAGACAGCTTGCAGCGTAAAAACGGTTTTACGCACGTCAAAATACCTAAATCTTTATGCAATAAATAATGACTTCG
This sequence comes from Epinephelus moara, assembly GCF_006386435.1. Lineage (NCBI taxonomy): Eukaryota > Metazoa > Chordata > Actinopteri > Perciformes > Serranidae > Epinephelus > Epinephelus moara. The sequence goes on along the minus strand of NC_065511.1, from coordinate 36,778,521 downwards.
GCAAAACAGCGATTCATATTCTCAAATCCATCTCTGTTTAAACGGACAAAATATTTTGTCTCTTAATGTTGATGTCAAAGCAGAAAGATATGTCATTGCGCACGAGTAGAGCAACTTTTACGCACGGCCTCCACTTTTTAACCACCTGAAATTATTTAATTGAACCATAATTCTTATTTGTCCACATACTTCTAATATAAAGATGACAGTCTATTATATTTATTAATAAAATTCTAATTACATTTAATGTATGTATTTAATTTTCCTGAATGTTCTGGCCACCTGTATGTATGTTAAACTTTGTAAAGAAGTGAGGATTTCTATTGTTTCATTGTGTGAAACGTCACCGCATGGCGCCTCTCATCCACAAGTGTCAAGTCAAGACACGTGTCAGCAAACAATCAATGAACACACGCGCATTGTTTAGTGATTTTTGTTTATTTTCGAATGACAACTGAAATAAATTAAGGTGCAAAGAACATAACATGTCACAATCAAAACGAGTTGGCCCGTACAGGCTGCAGCAGCACTTGGTGTGATCATAATAAATTTACAATATCTACACACGTATCAGACTTTACAGAAAGCAGGAGGCTCGTGTTCAATACATTGTACTGAAAATGTCCATGCAGAAAGTCAGATGAACAACACATGCTCTTGTCTGAATATTTATCAGCATGTTACGAGTCTTTTAAAGTTCAGTTTCTGCGGTCACTGCCTTGTGATCAGGGCCAGGGCCTCCACAAACAAACAGACAAAGTCTGGTTGACCGGTTGGCTCTGAGACGGGCCCTGTGTGCTCACTCTACGCGCCACTTTTTGGGGCTGTTGTGGAGCTGTGAGTGGGCGGTGTGAATCTCGCCGGGTCTGAACACAACTGGCCGCAGGGACAGCAGGCGTGCATCGTCTGAGCCGAGACCTGAGTATCAGCAACCGAAGAATATGCCTTGAGGACTTCCTGAGAAGTAGAGAGTTGGATGAAGGACGAGCTTCAGTTGTTTGTTGAACACCTGCAGAATCAGAGTCTGGACGGGAAAGGCGAGCAGCAAAAGACGCATCCAGAGCTGCTCCGAGCCACAGGCCTTTCCCCTCAGGTCCCAGGAACTGAGACGCTCTCTGCAGGCAGGTGGAGAAGCCGTCTTGGAAGGAGTGTTTCTGGCCTCCACCACCTCCATCTCCCGTCTCGTCTCTTTTGGCAGTGGTCTGTAGGAAGAGGACTGTGTGATCTCCCGTCTCGTCTCTTTTGGCAGTGGTCTGTAGGAAGAGGACTGTGTGTTCCAGTATCTCAGCCTTCTCTACTCTGCGCTGAGTCGCTTCCTAAAACAGAAACAANGGTCCCAGGAACTGAGACGCTCTCTGCAGGCAGGTGGAGAAGCCGTCTTGGAAGGAGTGTTTCTGGCCTCCACCACCTCCATCTCCCGTCTCATCTCTTTTGGCAGTGGTCTGTAGGAAGAGGACTGTGTGCTCCAGTATCTCAGCTTTCTCTACTCTGCGCTGAGTCGCTTCCTAAAACAGAAACAAAGAGTCAATTAACAGTTTCTCAGTCCCTATTAAAAGGACCACAGTTCTGTAGGATGAACAAACTGAGCTATGAGGTCTTTACCTGTCGCTGTAGCAGAAGAGTCTTCAGGCTCTCCAGGCTGCGGTTCATTCTCTCTCTTCGACGTCTCTCCACCTGAGGTTTGAGACGCTGTTAGACGCAAAAGATATGAAAGAAATCATTAATCGAACGACACTGTAAAAGTATTTTCAAAATCAACGATATTGACCCACATACGGAGTAATGTGCATCTCATGGGTTAAAATACAGACAACATAATGACAATAATAAATATTTCATGAAAGCATGAGTGACACAAGTACCTTTCTTTCAGCCTTTGCGTCCTCTGAATCCTGAAGCAATTTCATAGTGGTATTCCAAGAACTGGTCACTGCAGCTCCGTCAGTCAAAGCTGAATGTGTCCATGGAGACTCCAGAGTGAGGTTTTAAGCCAGAGGTGGGCGCGACTTTAGGCTCCACCCACCACCTCTGACCACAGACCTTGCTTTGCTCTACTCTTGACTCCAAGCTGAAACTAGTAAATTAATTTCTACCAAGTTATTAATGTCTGTCAGCCTTTTCAGAATTAGAGTACAAAATATTTTTTGTTGTTGTTGTGACTCTTAATTCCTGCAGTTTGACAGACTGCTCCAGTTTCAAAGTTAAAAATTGCACACATCAGTGGAAAGTGTCAGACTATTATTGTTAAAACACTAAAATAAAGTTAGAAATAAAAACATAAATACATTTATTCTCTACTTCAACATTTTCTTTCTTCTTTTAATAATCTATGTTTAACACATTTGACAAGAAGAATGCAGACTGAAGGACGCGCCAAAAGACCCTTAACTAATCTGCAGGCACGTGCCGCTGCCCAGAGTGTCCGCAGCACGCGCCTGTGAAAGGTGTCACCAGCTCGTGTCACACATATTTACATATGTGAGGGAAAGCGACAAACATCCGCCAAAACAGCGTGAAGCTCAGACAAATGACCGTGGGCGACTTGTTACATCTTTGTTGGAGGCAGAAACGGGACATGTCCTCAGGGCAACACTGTCAGAGGAAAAAAAGGAGAGGTAACCCCCTCAAAAATATCTGAGCGATGATTCAGTGTCTCACTGATGATCGAGGTTCCCAGAAATTCTATTAAATATGCAACGAGGATAACTGTTACAACGTGCGTAAAATCCATTATTCTATTCGCCGATCTGAAATTGTTCGTCTCTTTGGGTATGAATGAAAAACAAAACAAAGTCAAAAACTACAACCCAAGGTTAAATATATGTTCTTCTAGTCAAAACATGTTTATTAATATACAGAAGACCTGCAGAATCTTCTGGTGACAGCACCTATGTGTCAGCTACGTGTCAGGCGTGCGTAAAAGCTAATTTTACGCACGGCTTTGCAAATACATGTGAATCAATTGCTTTAAAACCAAATAGTGGCAAATTTCACCATGACATTCTGAGAGGCAACGCGTGGGAACCCGAAATCAACTTCTCCCCCCAAACACGCTTTGTTATGATGTATCGATTCTAACAGGTAATAAAGTGTGACTGCAGCTCCCTGCGTAATTTTCCCATGAGAAAGAGTTGAAGGAGCTACTCCCACATTTACCAAAATTACTGACGATTTGTCATCTCCCAAACACAGTAGATTTTTTTTTATCTAAGTTGTTGTTTCATCTCTCGAAGCATCTACCGAAAATTCTTTTACTTTCTGTTTTGAAGTACATCATATTTTGTCCAGTGTTACTGTAACCGCGACGCGCGTAAAGTCTATCCTTTTACGCGCGGCTCCTCCAAACAATGTGGTTAGTACTCGAACTAAAAAACGATAATTAGTATTTTATTTACTCTTGTTACACCCTGCAACGGTTGTTCTGAGTGCCCTGCGTGCTTGTGGGAACCTGAGAGCCACCTCTCCTCCAAGCGCACTTTGTGAATGAAGTATCAGTTTTAACAGGTAATAAAGTGAGAATGAAGCCTCCTGCTCCACGTTCCCATGATGAGAAAGAACTGAGGGACACTCTCCCACAGTCACACTTATTCAACATTTGTCTGCACGTTTCTGTGTCGACGGAAGGCCATTTGGTTATATATATATTTATTGTTATTTGGGAGGAGAACGTGGACGTTTCCATCTTTCTCCTTGCAACATTATGACAGTTGATCTTGGTGCGCATCGCTGATGTAAGCAGGTCGTTTCGCAGTGATGGAATAAGTCAGATCCTTTACTTAAGTAGACTCCTGTCTTAGATGTATTCCACACATCGACTACGGGAACAAATCGTGTCTCTTTCTTATTCAATAAACTCTGAAACTCACTAAACTCTTAGAGACAGACACGCGCAGCTTCAGCAGCACGAGACCACTTCACACCTAATTTAAACGCGCCAGCTGAGTAAAGCTTAACAACAGAATGAATGAATTAAAAACACGGTAACAGCTGTAACAGACTGCATGTTCTTCATATATACATACATGTACACATTTCTGCACTCTAACTCGTCAGCCCAGTGAAAATAAAAAGTAAAATACTCGTTGAGCTGAGTTAAGATGACTGTGTTTTTGTAACCTGCTAATTTATCAGCTGTAACGTTTTCGGCACGTGCCAAGGCCTTCATTTGGAAAGACATGATACACATGTCCCAGACAAACTTTACATATCTTCGCAATAAATCACAACGATGATCCAGTGATAAGACGACCATAGAGCCACACGCCAATAGAATCTGTTGCCTTAATAATTTAGTCAGAGACTATTTGACATCCGAGTACCAAATAAATGTATCACAGTTAACTTGGTGGATGGATAACAGCAGTAATCTGTGCTCACAATAAACCACAACACTGTCACATTACAACGAGTACATGTAGACTGATGGAGGCCTAATACTTATCGTCAGGACACATTTACCAAGTCAGTGCTCAGAATCAACTCAGCTGACAAATATGTGTTAGAGAAGTAACATGACGGAGCAACTCGGTGCGTAATTTGCATTTCAGTGACCAGTGTGTCTGAAGTGTGTCTGTGGGAACCTGAAAGCTCGCAGTCCTCCACACACTTCTTTTAATGATGTACTAATACTAACAGATAATAAAAGTGCAAATGGGCGCTGAGCTCTGCTTTTCCCACGAGGAAGAGACAGAAAACTGTCTCACATGTCTCTTGTGCTGTCTCACATGAGTGATATAAAGAAATGTAACAGCTTAACTGTAGGAACTGCTGTTGGTGATCAATACGTTAAAAAATATAATAAAAAGCAATAATAACAGTCACATTTTATTTTAAGTATTGACTTTTTGTTAAACATGACGTTATTTTACTGAAGGAGCTGATGCTATTTCCTCTCTAGTTTGGATTTGTGTCAACATTTATGTTCAGCTTAACCAAGGAGACAAAATTCCTTAAATAAGGGCGAATGTGTGATTCTTAATAACTGGAATTAACCATATGGCCCAATGATTAAGTCAAAAACATCATTAACATGACTGCTGGACTCCTGCTCCATTAATTCTTGGTAACTAACTAAATATACATGAGATTTCTAGCTGATAAGATGTGGCGTTTTTATATTGTTTTCAAATAGTACAAATATTGTTTTTCTTTTCAGAGGAAACATCTCAGAAATCAGACGGCAATAATGAGACAACTGTCCTCTGAGTGTGACTGATCTTCAAAGGGCTGCAGGAGGTGTTAAAACACGTTTTGTTTCCTGTGAATTTACACCGGACACGCGCAGAAGACAAATGGCCTGTGAACAGCTGGGGGCGATGTCAGTGACAGAGTGAATACTAACTACTATGAAAACAAACGTGGACATGATCTGAGAGGGTTTCAGATCATTTTCATTTTTTAAATGTTTGTTTTTGACGTGTAGTCGTACCTGACAGAAACGCAGGCTGTGGAAAGCCTCGACAAATTAATCCACTTGTAAAAGCTGTGAATTTTAGTGCTGTAGCTTAAGTTTGAAAGGGACTCTGCAGTAACATCGCCAATATACTATAATCAATGCAGTTATATACGAAATGACAAAACAAATAATTGCATTTTTAGGAGCAGAACATTTTTGACTTCTTCAAGATCAAAATATGTAGATTGAAGCACACTGTGCCAGAGCTGTATGCTGCAAGTGAATCTGTTTTATAGTTGTATAATTTAATTTGTTTTTATTTTATTTTATTTTAGGTGAATCTGTCTCACAGGCTGCTCTGGGCTATATTAACTTTTTCCCCTTTATTACTGGTTTGATATTGAGTCATCAGACTGAGTGAATGATGTGTGAACAGGGCTATCTTTGATGTCTTTGAAGTGAGAACTGCTGCTAAACTCTTTCTCCTCGTGGTCAGACTTTACACCTGGAGGATGCAGCTCTGCAGGAGGCCATGCTTCACACCTCTGACTCCAACTAAAGAGAGCTGTCAACGTCAGCACAAACAAAAGGCCTGCAGCCTGCATCCAAAATAATCAAGTGACACCATGCTTTTACGTTTTAAGAAAAGTTTTTATTATAAAAAAGAGAATAGTTCTCGCCATAGGGAGACATCCAGAATAAATTAGTGTGCAAAATAGACAAGATATATGGAATACAAGATGTTCACACACACACAGGTGTCATGAATGCCCGCAGACATCATGGCACTCAGGTGACTGTGAGGGGCTGCATGGGGCTCTCCCAGCCTCGAACCCTCAGGTCCCACACCTGGAAATGTGATGGATGGACACTCAATCATTATCCACTTCAGTGACTTGAATCATGGCAGCAGATGTAGCAGAGGAGTTTAGCAGAATGTGAAGGAGGACAGAAACTCTTCAGCTCCATTATACTCACCTCTGAACTCGCTGTTTAGCACAGCAGCAGTGTGTCCCAGTCTGGGAGAGTCCCTGCGCCTGCAGGCAGAAGAGATGGCTGCCCCACTGACTGCGAGTCGTGAGTCAACCCTATCACACATACAGCACATGCACAAATGACTTTTTTTTTTACATTATTTACAGACTTTGAGTGTGAATACCAAAACTGTTAGGAGTTATCAGAGGACCAGAGGTCGTTGTTCACAATGCAATGCAAATATTCATTCAGGAACAGCACAGTTGGCATCAGCGAATATTAATCAAATGTTAGAGTCTTTAAAAAGTTCAGTTTCAGGAGGCCACTGTCTGGTGATCAGGGCCATGGCCTCCACAAAGTCTGGTTGATCGGGCAACTCTGAGACGGGCTCTGTTTGCCTGCTCCGCTCTCCACCCTGACCTCAACCTGACTGTGTCTCTGAGCCTGTTGGGGGGACACCTGCTGGGCTGGAAGCCGGTACGGATGCGCATTTAACGCTCGTGTATGCAGTCTTTGCTTGGACCTTTGCTTCAGCATCCGAAGAATGGACTTTGTGCGTGGCAGAGAGCTGCAGGAACGGGCTTCAGTTCTTCTTTGGGCGCCTGCAGAATCAGAGTCTGGACGGGAAAGGCGAGCAACAAAAGACGCATTCAGGGCTGCTCCGAGCCACAGGCCTTTCCCCTCGGGTCCCAGGAACTGAGTAGCTTTCTGCAGGCAGGTGGAGAAGCCGTCCTGGAAAGAGTGTTTCTTGCCTCCTCGTCCACCACCACCCCCACCACCAATGACACCACCTCCAGCTCTTGTCTTGTCTCCTTTGGCGGTGTTCTGCAGGAAGAGGACTGTGTGCTCGAGTATCTCAGCTTTCTCCACCCTGTGCTGAGTCCCGCCCTGCATGGAAACACCAGTATGAGTTAATGGAGTATGCTGGCTTAAATAAGAAAAAACAAAAGAAACAAGGGAATAAACGCTTACATATTACGCGTGTGTAAACAGCCATGCGTAAAATTACAGAAAACAAAGTGTTTGAGATGTTAACTAAGAATTAAAGAAATTTAAGACTGATTTTTTTTTTTCAATTAAATCAGCTAACGTGGCTTAACGTGGAAAACTGTGAATTTGCTTTTAGCACAAAAAGTGGGAAAGCATAGCCAATTCAGAAATCTGGGCAACATGGACAGTAAATGGTGGAAGAATTTAAAACATTTGTATTTATAATTTTAGTTTACAGGATTTTAGTTTATTCATTTATTTAGCTTACCGGTGGCTCAGGTTCCTGCAGCATGGTCCTCAGACGCTCCAGGCTGCGGTTCATCCTCTCCCTGCGGCGTTTCTCCACCTGAGATTTTATTAACTAGAAGAAGAAAAAAAAACATTGTGGGGATAAACCAAATAAAAAGTAGCGGTTGACTCAATTTAATTAAATTAGAAATGATTAAAACGTTTTCTTCCCAGCTTATAGGTCAGTGTTTCAACCGCTTTATTTATTTTATTTAAGTATCAAAGTAACAGTCGTTGTCTATAGTCTACATAAAAACAATTTGTAAACATATATTAAGATTTTTTTTTTTACCTTTCTATTGTTTGTTGCATCCTCTGTTTCCTGTAACACTCTCATTGTAGCCAGTGGTCCAGTGCGGTCTGTCCGTATCCAGTTGTAAAAGATGAGCGATGTTCCGTCACAGTCTGCAACTGATCAGGTAATGAAGTTTTTGTCCCAGGCTGCTTCTTTTACTTTCTCCCAGCCAGTCCCTCAGACTCCTCCCATCACCCGAACAAACTTTACAACCCCAACTCCCCCAGCAACCCCCAACCCCTCTTCTCGGCTGCTGATTTATTTTTATTTTTTTAATTCACGCTACTTTAAACTCTGACAATTTAATGATCTAAGGTCTTTATCTAACCATCATACAACAAACGAGCTTGTACTTAAAATACAAGTAAAAAAGACAAATAAAAAGACAAGATGGCATAAAACCTTACATATTACGCGTAAAACCGTGCGTAAACCCATGCGTAAAACCACGGAACATACAGAATTTGAGATGATTCCTTAAAATCTAAAAAACTTAAGTCAAGATTTGTTTTATTTGGAATGAAATCAGTGTTGTTTAACATGAAAAAGCAAGTACCTTGTAATTGGCAACCTTGCCTTACTGTCTCCCCACACGCCAGTGATTCATAAGAATGTGAGCATTGTTTTTTGCATTACAAAAACAAGCACACCAAGAGGTGAAAAAATAATTTACAAACCTTTACAAGAACTGTACATGGAGGACGAATTCACAACATTAAAATGAATAATTTTAGTTTTTCACCACACTGTAGTGCGGGTATATTGGGATGTTTTTGCACTTTCATTGTATTTATATCCCCTAATGTATTCCAGATGGATTTGTTTAGAGTTATCCTGTGAGATCAGTCGCCTAAAATGTTTCAGGGCTGGACAATGAAACCACTTGGATGCAGTAAAGTCAGTGCAGCTGCGCCTCTGAGAGCGTGTGCGCCGTGAGGTGCGAGTCACTGGATGAGTTTGCACTTCTATCCATCTGTGCAGCTGGTTTACTAATGCTCCACAACCTGTGACATCTTCTGTCCATGATGGCGTTTCTGGTACGAAACTGAGAAATGATACCCTTGTGTATTCTTTTGTCAAAATCATTGTTGAGATGTGGTTCACCAACATCACTTTTGAGTGGTTATGTTTCTACTAAATATCCTTTCTTCCTTTCTTCCTCCCTTCTATAAACTGCGCGCTCACTTACGGTGAGTGCTGACACTTTGCCATTCACACTTTTGACGCCTTTGCATTTGTTAGTCAGTCCGCAGGGTGAAGGTGCAGCAGTGGTTACCATTCTCTATTCACACCTCCGTGTCACAATAGACCACGCGTGCCATTTGGGCAGCTGTCTCGTGCTGGCGCGCCGTTTAGCGCCACAGTTGTTCGACATTTGCTCGTGGAAACCCTTTGATGTTGCCAGGCGACCGTGGGAAAGCAGAGAGACAGTGGCGACACACACGTGGCAGCTTTTTGAACAAGTGGTTTGGGTCGGAGGGCCCTCAGGGCTCCTTTACAGATGTAGATTAATTAATAGCCTTGATTGCATTATAGCTGAGGCTCATGAATCCCACTGTGTTTAGGTCCACACGCCACACCACAACACCCCATCTCATCTTCAGTTTGGAGAAGGAGGTGGTCTATTTTCTGTAGAAACCTTGGTACTATTAAAAGTCTCCAGCTCCACATGAAAACAACTTTTTTTCTTGATTATTATATTTGAACTGTAGCTGACTGCTTTGTGATGTCTGGGGCTCTGTGCATATTTAGTATGTTGTGTATATGAATTGTATCTGAAGTCGTTTTATCCTATCTTTAGGATGAACACCTGTCCAGGGACAACACATGAAAATGTACCTTTTAGACATACTGTGGCTCATTCAGTTCTTTTTTTCTGTTATCACTGACCTCGTCAAATAAACTTATGTAATAAAAAGTTGATACATTTGGGAATACACACCATGTCAGCACAATATAAACTACATGTTGAATTTAATGCGATACTTGATTTTGACACAGAACAGCTGCATCAGACAGAGCAAGACAAGGTTATTATGCAGAGTCTGCCTTGGTTGATATTCTGCTAAAAGTGGTGCAAATTCTCCAACACATTTTAAATAAACATACAACTCAAACCTTAAAGGGACAGTTCACCCCAAAATCAAAAATACATATTCTTCCTCTTACCTGCAGTGCTATTTATCAGTCTAGATTATTCTGTTGTGTTGGAGATATCAGCCGTAGAGACGTCTGCCTCCTCTCCAGTATAATGGAACTACATGGCACTCAGCTTGTGGTGCTCAAAGTCCTGAAAAACATACATACATACAAAATCATCTTGAAGCAATTAACAGCAATGTCTCTTTCCAGAAATTATAACCTGGTTACTCAAGATAATCTACATACCTTGTTGTGAGCAGGTTCATGTGTATTTTCTTTCTACCAAACATCACCCACCAGTTGTATCACTGCGCAGAAAGAAGCTACTCAGCGGCCTCCGCTTGTGACAGCACGAGATGTAAAGATGAATGGCATCCTCCTTGACAGAGCTGTCTTGTTAGCGCAGCTGAAATCGCCAACGCTCAGCAACTCACATCAAAACAATCTAGACTTATTGGTAGCCGCACAGGTAAGAGGAACTATGTATTTTTGATTTGGGGGTGAGCTGTCCCTTTAATTTTTTGTGCAGTTTCCTGCTTTCCCCAGTTGATAGTTCAACCTTGCACCAATACACTGGATAATACAATGAGTCATGGTTAACAGTCAGCCTATCGTTACTGTTGTGTACTGTAAATTAACAAACAATTTGACGGCACCCCTGCAGGCACTGAGGACCACACAGGGGTCGCGAATCCCTTGTTGAAGACCCAGGCAATAAATCAAATTCCTTTTACTTCTGTTGCATTGATGGAAAAGAGACACAAACATGTCAAAAACTGGGCAAATAAAACAAACTATTTGCGTGGCTGAATACATTTGTGAGGTAATGTTTGGTATCTTTTGTAATTTGAGTGAACTAGCCCTTTAATACTGGCCCGTTTTATACTTCAAGCCTTTTGACCTCTTCACTCAGCACAAACCTGGATCGATCACCATCTGGTTGTGAATACAGAGAGTCTTTATTGTAAAAGAGGTAGAGAGAATACAGGTGTTTCACTGTACAGAAAAAAGACAGCACTGTTGATATACTCATTCAAACCACTGATATGGACTCACACACGCCTCATTCACTTTACAGGGACACATAAGCCCAGTAGAAAAAACAACAACAAAACAAACAAAACAGAGAAACAAACACACAAAATCTTTGGATTTTTCTCTATTGTCCTCTCATTCACTAAATGCATTCTCTCTTTCTGAACTGTGAAATTGAAAATAGTTATAGCGCTAATAATAAAACAGCAATAATATTAATAATAATGATATAGTGTGCTAAAACAATGATAATGCTGTCCCCAGCCGCCCCTTCCCAACCACAAACACACACCTCAGTAACATGTCAAAAGTAGTGGAAAACAAACCCTACAACCATGATAATAAAACCACACCTGCATGCACACGACACACACACACATTTTCACTCTTCCATCCGTGCACTCAGCTGATCATACAAACATAATAATGACCCACGCTGAGCAGTTAGAAAAGAAAAAAAATGTACATTTTAAAATAACCAAACCAAACAAACAACGTACAAAAACAACTGCAGCCAAGTGGGAAGTGTGATATCATTCTTTCTGTCTTTTCCGTCGTCAATCTTTCCGTCGCTGTCGTTCTGTGCCAGTGGGCTCAGTCAGAGTTTTCCGAGTGGTCGGTGTGGGGCGAGGCGCCGGACGGGGGCGAGTTTCGACCCTGCCAGTTCCCGTTAGCCTGAGGAATCGAAAGAAAAACAAAGAAACAAATAGTTAGAGGACAACACGTGACTTAAGTCTGCTTTGTACTTCTGTCATCGTGTCATTTTTCAGCACATCAGTTGTTTTTATTAGATTGACCAACAAAGGCGCACACTTAACAGTACTGCAAACTACTCTAAACAATCTCAAGATGTTTCCTGAGTAGCTGCTGTCACAGGAAATACATTCAAGAAGGCTTGAAACTAATCTGAGATAGATAATCCATCACGATAAACACTGGTTTTGTTAAAGTTATGTTACATTTCAAAGCAGTGCAGCTGACAGCAACTTCTCTTTGTTGGTGCTTTTAGGAGCTTATTGGAAAACACTGACATCCAAGACCTGAGAGCTGGGTGCTGTAGTCAGCTGCTTACCAGCCACCTGTTCAGTGTTTGATGACAGACTTGCACAAAGCAATTTTACAAAAAAACATCTTCTAACATGAGATGATCATGTTGACTGTGACAAGCAGGTTTCAACTCTCTCCAAGTTTCAAGCAAAAGTGCCGCACATTCATTCAAAACTCAGCTGCCCGGATCATCACCCGCACCAAATCATCCGCCCACATCACCCCCATCCTCATCCAACTACACTGGCTCTCTGTTCAGTACCGAATTGACCACAAAATCCTTCTGCTCACCTTCAACACCTCCACAACCCAGCCCCGACCTATCTCTCTGAGTAGTACACCTCCCCACTCCCATCACTCTTCGGGGGCGATCACACAGAAATGAGACGCTAGAGACGTGGAAGCTTGAAACGCTGGAAGCGCTTATTCAATGCGCGCTAGCTACTGGCGTCTGACGCTCAAAAAGTTGAAAATATTTTAACTTTTCAGCGTCTACGCGCGTCTAAAAAGACGCGTCTACAAACATGCCCGTCTAAAAAGATGCCGGAAAAACGCGCGTCTAAAAAGACACTTGAACGCCAGTCAGATGCGCAGTATCATAGGAAAACAATGGTTTTACTGGCGTCGCATTTCTAGCGTTTCATCTCTGTGTGATTGCTCCCTGCCTCTGCTGGTCTCCTGACTATTCCCACCTCACGCCTCAGCATGATGGGTGCCAGGGCTTTCAGCTGCACTGCCCCAGGCTCTGGACCTCCCTACCTCCATACATTATCACAGCAACATGTTTGCCAACTCATGTATTTTGCTCTGTATGTTATTTTATGCTCTTTACGGTGACCTTGGGTGTTTTGAAAGGCGCCTTTTTAAATAAAATGTATTATTAATATTAAATAAATGTATTATTTGATGGTTCCAGCTTCTCAAACGTGTGGATCTGATGCTTTTCCTTCTCTTATAGAGTTGCTGGGATGATGTTTTTTATGTGAACGTCCATTAAGTTAGCCTATCATGATTCCCTTGACAAAAAGTCAATGGGATTTGTTTCATTGGATTATTGCAGAAAATAAGTTTACAATTCTTACACATTATTTTCAGTATTATACTCTTCACTAATGGACACGTTCATGATTTTTGAAGAGTAAAAAAATTGCCAGAAGTAAGGCTATAAACAAACGACACCACTGTCGCGTTACTTCAACGTCATCACCACCACCACAAGGCTGCAAAGCCACGTTCAGTGTGATGACGCTCTGTATTCTCATTCAACAGCTCATGAGCAGCCACCTTTTCTATGACACATAAAAGCTACAAAATTAATGAGTGGGGTATTTACTGACGTTTTGTATGTTGTACAACAAAACCTGAAAATCTCTTACGCTCATGTTCGCTGCCTAGCTGCTAAGTCAGCAGTTGTAGCATGGCTACATGCATTAGCCTCCCCCTTTGCACTTTCATCGGTGGTTTCTGGGGTGGACGATATGTCAGAGTGTCTTGTTGGAAAACTAACAGAATGATCTATCGTGGCTCACAAGAATGTTCGTACGCTTGGAATAATAATCGAGCTAATTGGCCAATATGTTGGCAGCCACCTTTTCTAAGACACATCAAAACTACAAAATTAACAAGTGGGGTATTTACTGTCATATTTTATGTTGTGCAACAAAATGTGAAAATATCTTACACTCGTGTTAAACACAGATCTTATTTCAGGCACCCAAATCTCATCCAAAAAACCCACTGACTTCAAGACGAGGGAACCAGAAGTTCAAACATGCTAACTCTTGTTTTAGGACTCATTCCTGCACCACTCTATATAACAGCAAACTAAGTATTTGGGGATTTTTGACTGCCGGTCAGACAAAACAAGACATCTGATAATGTCACCTTCAGCTCCAGAAAACTAAGTGACAGACATTTTCACATTTTGTTTTGTATTTTATAGACCAAATGATTAATTGACAATGAAAATAAAAGTCAGCTGCAGCCCTAGTTGGTGCTAATGTAAATTATCTACCATGAAAGCTGCTGATAAAGAACAACTGAAATCCTAGATATCATAAACAATCAATGTCCCTTAAAGGCTGGAGTTACTCTATATTTTTCTTATTGTCAACAAATCTCATGAACAGATCAAAACCAACAGCGTTTTCATCTCTGTGGCGTGTGTTCATCATTATGAAGGAACATGTCATCCAGGGATGTATTCTTAACAGTTTTAGGACAATAATGGAGCTCTGTGACACAGAGGAATAAGATGTATCACTTGTTCATGTGATTTGTTGACAGAAAAATCCACAAAGTCACCAGCATTATTATTCAAATGTTTGTAACTGCTTCATGAGTGATGTGAAGTACCTGCACTCCCATTTGGTAAGCAGAGTGCTCGCCGTTCACAGGTGGAACCCCGAGGAACAGGTCAGCTGATCCGGACAGAGAGAAGGACCCAGACCCTAAAGAAAGACAAGACAAGAGAGCAACCTCAGTATGCACTAATAATAATAATAATAACCCTGTTTTACATATAGATATTACTTGTTCTTACATTGCCGTTAAATGTTAAGAGTCAGGATGTCTTTCAAAAGGGAACAAAGACCCACAACTTGCAAAAATATGAGAAAAAATTCTCTATATTAAAGCCTCAATTAGCAACCTGCCCACAGTGACTTACTGCTTCAGCTTTCACTTTATGATTCACACACGAGCTGCCCAGCTAATCCAAATCAATAGCAAACTAAGCTGTGGCAAGAAAGGTGAGGCTCGCAGCAACACAGCAGGCAAGTTACAGAAGGAAAGATAATTACAAGTTACTAAGGGTGAGTTAATTGTGAGGATAATTGTGCTGCAGACCAGTTCAGACACAC
The DNA here is from genome assembly GCF_006386435.1 of Epinephelus moara. NCBI lineage: Eukaryota > Metazoa > Chordata > Actinopteri > Perciformes > Serranidae > Epinephelus > Epinephelus moara. The sequence goes on along the minus strand of NC_065511.1, from coordinate 36,763,493 downwards.
ACCAAAGCTGGTGTTACTGTCCTGATTGCAAAATCGTCTTTGTTCCAACATTTTAGTTTCCTTAGCCTCGGGTTACACATTGTGTTCAGGTTCAGCCATATAATTGACAAGTTGTGGACAGGGACAAACTGGTAAACAGGCAGAGAAGGGGGGAAGTGCCTCGAGGTGAGCAGTTTCACACTGTAGCTATCCTTGTCTTTTGTTACCTGTGGAGTTGGGAGTGTGCGGGGAATCGTCGCCCTGTCTGCCCCCTAAGGCTGTCTTCATGGCATAAAGATTGGCCTCCTCTTGGAACTTGCCAATGTTTTTCTTGTAGCGGATTCTCTTGTTGCCAAACCAGTTGGAGACCTGTCAGGAAAACAACAATGCCAGCCTCAGTGTACACTCTAGATCGAACACATATAAATACTTAAGCAAGCTGTTATTGATGAATTACGTGTCTTTAAGATTGAGAACAGAAATCCTGCTACTTTATATGCCCACTATGGCTAAAACTCCATTACACAGCTTAAGAAACACAGTGTCATTCTTAGATGTTATTGTGAAACTACAGTCAGTGGTTTACCTGAGAGACAGTGATTCCACACTGTTTGGCGAGTTCCTCTTTGGCTTCTTCGCTGGGGTAAGGGTTGGACAGGTGGGAGTAGAAATACTCATTCAGGACCTCTGTGGCCTGTTTGCTGAAGTTGCGCCTTTTGCGCCTGAGGAGACACAAACACGGGAAAATATGGTGAAAAACCTGCTGTGATTTTTTTCCATCTTTTCTTTGTTATTACATTTCCACACGATCATCAGTCATGGCCTAAGGTGTGGTCAATGGTCCCACACCCTTTCTATACACTCACATATACAGGTCTAAATGGCTGCTATGTTAACAGAACCTGTTATTGGTTAGGGCTGGGTATACCTTAAATCCAATACTAAAACCATAGCGATCGTTTTGTGAACACTTTGGTTGAATTAAAGCCTCACAGCCAAATTAGTAAATCAGCCATCTTGGTTGAATTTCACTCTGTGAGCAGCTATTTCAACAAAGTAGAGCCATATTTTAGATCACATGTTGAAACGTTTCTGACATTGCTTCAGGTAGGTCTTGTTTACTTCACTTCTATGCAATAGAAGAACAGATGGCATGTATCAAAGCTTTCGTGGTGATTTGTCGGTCAAATTATGTTGGCTGGATAATATAACAGCGGCAAAGATTGGCTGCAAAAACAGAATTTGATTGACGATTATTATAATCACGCGCGACACACAGAAAAAAAGGAGACAGGCCGAATCTCTCTGAGGTGAAACTGAGCGAGCCTGAGCAGCGCTGCTCACACGTGCTGCGTGGCTGCTCTTACCTGTCATCATGAAAACCAACATGAAAAGAAAGAAGGGGCGTGACACACACGCTGACTCAGATGTTAAGCACCGAAATCTGACATAGTTTTCGACAAAGCTTTTCAAAAGCGGATAGGACCTAGACAATTCTGTTTTCAAATACCCAGCCCTACTGTCGGTAGAACGTGCTATCAAAAGTTTATCAATTTTTCCTGGAAATGTGCATAAAAAGGTGCAAATTGACATGAAATTAATTCTATACAGGGGCATATTACTGCTATTAGCCCAGAGCAATTATTTTTCACTCTTAACTTCTGGTTAAAACAAAAACATTGTCAAATTGGGAAATGTGTTGTGTTTAAAAAAATAAACATTTTGATACATTCGTCTGTTTTATTAGTATTGTATTATTTTGCAGTGACTCTTATTCATAATTTTAAACAATAATAGCTGTTGTTGTTGTTGCTGACTGCAGCTACTGTTCACCTAAAAAAGGCATGGTGCAGCCTTCTCAGAGCCACAGTGCAAGCCTACAGGGTTCAGTGCTTAAGTGCTTCAGTAGATTATCAGTGCAGTATTCCCTTAAAAACAATAATCACACGTGCGTACCTGGCATCGAGGAAGCGGGACCTCAGGATCATGACTGCCTCACAAGTGCTCTGCTTCAGCTGGGTCTGGATCGTGCTGAACTTGCGGTGGATAATGCCCACCATTCGCTCAATCTCCCGCGGAGTCACGGGCCGTGTACGCGACTGCTCCCTCAGCAGGTTCATCACGTGGGTGGTGAACTCAGTGCATGCCTGGGTGGGGGGTGCATTACACGACGGACAGTGAAAGACAGAAATGCGCAAAGAAATGAAGCTAGGTGTATTATTTCATGTTGGTTAGATGTGATCTATTGAAACCTCTTCTAAATTTTTGTGATATGGCTTCTTTTTTTTTTTTTTTAAAGTTTTTGTAGAGAAGTAAATATGTCTCAGCTTAGTATTACTGTTCTTGTCAGTAGGCATGTATAAGAATAATTACAAAAGGTCTTAGCATAAGGACATGTCCTGCTGGTAAGTGAAAAGCTCCATAAAGCAGCTTAGCTCTACACAGCTTCACTGTAGAGTGGTTGCCTCACGCATACATATGCAGCATGCCCAATGGACCACTTAAACAATTAGAAGAAGATTTTAATTCATGTTGCAAGAAGAATGTATTGTATGTTGCTGATGGGTGTAATTACAATTGTGGATTTCACAACAGATTTAAATGTTTTGAATAACAGCACACAATCAGGCTTTGGTGTAGGTTGTATGTGTGTTACTCTCATCTTACAATGCCTCTTCTCATACAGAGATATGACACTTATACCTGGCATGTTTTTATCAGAAACATAATGACAGAATTGTATTCTCCGGAAAAGCAAAGTTATGTGGCTGAACTCTAGACCTAACATGCCATTGGATTACGCTTCTGGCGAGCAGCTTTAGTGCAAGCAAGCGTGTACGGGCAATGTCAGCGCTCATCTCCTGTTGCGACACGGTACCTGCTCATACTTCTCCAGCTCAGTGTGGTAGATACTGCGAATCTGGCTCAACTTGCTTTTGTAGTCGGAGTGCTCGAGCGAGCTGTCAGGTGACATCCCTCCTGAGCTGGTGGCAGCAGACACCGCAGCTGCAGCCCCGCCGCCCTTCTCCGGGCCCGCTACGCCCTCCGCCAGCAGCATGTTGTCCAGTCGCACCAGCTGGGGATCCTGAGGCTCATCCTCCTGGGCGTTCCTCATTGACAGGCCTGTCAATGAGACAAATGTCTGTTAGTTTTGTGAGTGATATGTTAACAGAAGACTGTAAATGTGTCAAGGCACAGTCACATTACACTTCTGACCTATGAATATTCCCTCCATCTCTTGTTCACTTCAGTTGAAGCCTGTTTAGTTGTTGAATTCATGCACACATTTCCTGTTTTGGTGTAACTGGTGGGTCAAAGTTGACTTTGGTTTAACTTTGTCCTGCAAGTTTGCAGGGTTAGTCAGTAGAAACACTGATGCACTCTTCATCCCATCATCTTGTTTTGAGCATCATTCTCATATACTCACAGTTTGCAATCACTCTGTGTAATGTTTATCTATCACTCACATCAGAAAATCTTCTTTGAAGGGGCTGAGTGCAGAGAATGTCACCAGAACTTTCAATAAAGTCTTTGCAGGATTTCTTAGCATTTCTGCAAATGAAAAATGACTTTCTTTGTACAGGAAGGCTAAAATAAAATGAACGTTTACAGCATAAATAAAAATATCAAGCAGCATTAATGGTGGGGGTGGCAGTAGCTCGGTAAATAAGGACTTGTCTTGGAAGTATAGGGTTGCCAGCTCAAGTCCTTGTGCGGACCAAGCATGGAGTGTGGACTGGCAGCTGGAGAAATGCCAGTTTGCCTAGGGTGCCCCTGAGTACGGCACCAAAGCCCCAACAGCCTGCCCAAGGCCCCCTCGCTCTGACATCTCTCCATTTAATGCATGTTTAGGTCCTGTTTGTGCATGTGTGAGTACTTCAGGTCTGTGTGTATATGACAACAACTATATCTTCTTCTTCATTACCCTCTTATTTTCTTGTAAAACCAGCTATTGCAAGGAGTTGAACTACACTTAGCTCCTGTACCATACAGTTATAAAGACAATCAGCAACCTGTGACATGTATTGTGCTGCCCTGTGGGCATTGTGCATCTGTTTGTCCAGCTGTTGTCATTTGAGACTATTCTTATAACAAAAGCATTTACATAATGGCTATCTTATCACATTTATCTGCACATACTGAGCTACTGACAGCTGGAGTCAGATTCCTCCTGTGTGTGTGTGTGTGTGTGTGTGTGTGTGTGTGTGTGTGTGTGTGTGTGTGTACTTGTTTATAATTGTATTGGCTTCCCTGTCAACACACTTTAATAACTCTCCAATAAGCCAACTGCACATCAGAACTCAGCAAGGCGGATTTCAAATTCAATGCATGACAGCAGACAGAGACAACACCAAAACACTGATAAATAACGTTACCGGTTTTTTCCTTGATCTCGCACAGGACGCTGAATAATGCAGGTTTCATTCGATGACAGTTGAGTGCATGTTTCCTGTGCATAGAGAGAAGAGCGTGACTTGTAGCTAACGTTAGCATAACAGGCTAAGCTCAGGTAGAGTGACGATATGCAAATGAACCAAAACATAAACACACATTAAAAAGGGACTGAACAACTACCTTTACCGTGGCTAATTTAGCAACCGTTAGCTTCTGGCTAGCTAAGTGCTAAGGTGGCAACTGCTCACTGTTGACGTTAACGTTACGTTAGCCAGTAAGTTCGGTCGTATTTTCATTTATTTACGACATACTTAGGTGTTAATGTGAGCAGAAAATACAGTTTAAACGTTTATATTAGTGCTACCTGTTAGCTACCTATTGTATCGCTAGCTAGTTAGCCTAGCATGCTAACAATGGCTACGTTTGAGACCACCGCTGCTAAAAGACGTATGTGTTTGTAAATGACAACAAAGAGACAATTAGCATTGGCTACCATAACAGCATATGAACCCGAACAGGTGACAACAAAAGCAACTTTGTTTGCGCTAATTAGTTAACTACTGGGTAAATAATCTAAACAATAGCTGGAAGTTCAGCAAACTTTGTCACTGCGAGTCAACAAAGCGGCAAAACAAAAAAAAACAGCTGCAGCGACAATAAGGTTAAAAATATAATAAATCAAAGTTATCACCAACTTTGCTTGTGCCTCGTCCAAACTTTGGTCGGTAATGGTCATTATTTGTTGCAGTATGTCGCCGATATCTCTGCGGGTTTCATGTCCGTTTTCAGCGCCCTCGAGGCCCGAGTCCCCTCCGTCGGACCGATGCTGCGAGGGTTGGTGAACCGAGTTCAGCGCACGCATCCCGGGGTGGCCACTCATGCCGAGTCCCCGGCCGTTGGAGGGCCCGTTGCCCGTCAGAGGCTGCTGCTGCAACATCTTCAGCGACGCACAGTGGCGACGACTGCTGCCCAACTGTGCTCACAGACACACCACACAGCCTGATCCGAGGCATCGCACAAAGCAGGGTCCCCTAGCGATTGACAGATAAAGGTACAAGCCATGTAAACACACCACGGCGTGTTATCGACACTTGTTCTGAGACAACACAAGGGCAACATAGCTGCGTTAAATGTAACCACAACAACAAAACATCTGCAGCCCCTGCATTATCAGGGAGCAGAAGTGTGGTTGCGCGCTTGTGTGTCAGGAAATAACAAATAAGATATATCTAAATAAAATGGAGATTATGTGCTCTATTGTCACCCTACTTAAAAGCATCACCAGACAGATTCAGATTAAAGAAGCTGCTTTTTTAAATTCCTCTGGTTTAAGGTGATAATCTAACTTAGACAGGCTTCTCTCACTTGTCTCACTCTACTTCTCGTTTTAGCTGCAAGTCAACAGGATGTGTGCCAAAACCACAGCAGTGTCTGAAGAACTGTGCAGCCTGTTTCAACATGTTGCAGTTGGGTCTGTCATAATCAAATGAGCAGCAGCTGCGCACAGCAAGTTTGACAGCTTTAAGTTCATCTCAAATCATGGAAAGCTTTGCTACGGACTATAAACCAAAATGCATGGCCGGGATTCCTTCTGCTTTTAACGGCAATATCTCACAATAGCATGGCCTGTCAGATGCGGGCCAAATAAATAAGGGTGGGCTGTGGTAAGAGGAACAGGAAGAGAGCAGACGACAGAGAGAAGGTAGCAAGGCAGACAGAAGGGCGAGTGCTTGTCACGTCAGCATGTGAAACTCTTCATAGCAGGGGGTTTTTTTCGTCATAAAGATATTGACAAGACAAGTGACAAGCCAAAAAATGCTGTGCTCCGTCTGTGACTTCAAAAGATGATGCTTTGAAGAGACAAGGACAAAAAAATCAAGGTAAGAAAGAAATCATTGAATTTTCTATTTATTGTGTGGCAGCTTTGGGAGGGAAATAACAAGAAGTACAGTGAAAGTTTTGGCTTAATATACAACAGTTCAATCAGCAACCAGAAGCTGTTATCTCCTTTCACCATGCTGTCACACCTTTGTTATCACACAAGATATGATTCACTTTTGGATTTTCCACTTAAACATCTGCCGTCAACATGCTTCAACCTGTTAAACTGGTTTCTCATACATTTCCTCACAAGAGAAATACACAGCTGCTCTCAAGCAGTCATGTCTATTCCAAGTAACTTTAGGGTTGATACATGAGATGTTTCAAGTGTTGAAATGGGGTCCTCAAAGCCTTTGACCTAAGATCTTTGACCTCACCCCTGTTTCTGCTCATCGTCTTGCCAGGGATTGACAGTAGGATTAATGGACTGCACAGAGATCAAAGTTGAAATGGCTGAAGAAGGGCTGCTGGAGAGTCTTGTCATCACCGAAGAGGGAGACATAACCGAGAGTGTCGCTGACAAAGGGGCAGAGAGCAGTTCACTCACCGCACAGAGCTGCAGCAGAGAGTCGGGTCGGAAAGAGGAAGAGGAACACACAGGGGAGGACGAGAATGAAGAAGATATAGTGAGTAAAATGTGTTTAGAGGAGCAGAGCAAGGAGAAACAACAAGCCAACGCAGAGGATGATCAGATAGCAGAGGCTATTGTGACTGAAGAGGACAAAGCAGAGAAAACTGAGAATGATGGACAAAACAGAGGTGATAGTGAAAGAGAAGAGCACACACATGAGGTAATGGGGATTAATGAAAAACCCGAGACACCCAGTGACACAGAGAATGAAAAGATTTCACAAGATGATCCTCAAGTGGATGTAAAGAGGTTAATTTCCTCTGAGCAACAACCTGAAGGGACAGAAAACCAAGAAGAGGATCCAAAAAAGGTTCGTGGACTGTTGGTATACTACTTTGGCTTTTTCACATGCCCTGAGATTACCTCTATTGTAGCTGAAAGTATGTGTTTGAAATGTTCTTGACTTTAGCCACCATGTACTCTGTGAGGAAAACAATCTTGTGGTGGAAAAAACAGCAGGTACCATTTTGTTACAGAGCATGTGGGAGTACGTAGGAGTTAAGTGAATGTCTTTGCTGTGCCAACAAACAGTCTGTGCCACTCACTGAGAAACCTTTCCTCCCTCCTGCATACTCTTTCTGCCACCTACCCTCGTTTTCTCAGGCTCACCGGTTAACCCCTGACTTCCCGGAGGCGCTCTACGAGCTGCTCTGCACCCTCCAGGAGGGGAGACGGCTCAATGACCAACGCTGCTCCTTCAGGATGGAGAGTGGAATGAGGAGGAGGAGGTGCCACTCTGAGCCCAACACCACCAAGCCAGCCAACAGAGGTGGGAGCACCCTTCAGAAGCACTTTGTTTATCAGTGTTTACGTGATGAAACTGGTGCAGCTGTTGCATTTGTTTCCATGTAATGATGCTGACTCATGTCGATCAAGCTGAAAGAACATGAAACGACCCGTACTTAGTGACTCAAGAATGTTTTGAAACTTCTTCAACCGGCATGTTTCCATGTCTTTCCTTGACCACTGACCACTTAAAGTCTCCTGCTGTCTAACCATCAAAGCTCTTTTGTCTCATTTCTCCTCAGTGGTCTTTTCCTCCATGACTTCACTGCAGAGAGAGGAGTTCTTTGAGCTGGTGGCCACCGCTCAAGCTCGCCGACTGGATGACCAGAGGGCGCAGCTCGAAAAGTCCCAACCGGCAAAAATAAAAGCCAGAGGTTTCAGAGGCAGCATAAAGCAGCTCTCTTTTGTGAAGAGGCCTGCGCCTGCCCCTGCGCCTGCACCAGTTCCTGTGCCTGTGCCAAAAGAGGATCTGTATAACATGATTCTGACAACACAAGTAAGCACTGAACTAGTTTGCTTAGATGCTTTTATCATGACATAACAATTTTTTGTCTGAGGGAAATGTCAGATTCTTGCCAAACTACAATGTCATGCTAACTTAAGTGGAAAATGACTTACTTTTTTTTTTTTTTTTTTTTTTTTACATCATTTCCGGCATTAATTTGACCTTTTACCTTCCACCACCACAGGCCCAGGGCAGACTGGAGGATCAGCGCAGCAGGGCTCCTGGTCCCATGGACGATGAGGACTTCTTCTCCCTGCTCCTGAGGGTCCAGGGGGGACGCATGGACGAGCAGAGGACTGAATTACCATGCATGCTGCAAACCTGAGATGGAAAACAAAAAAACTGTGCAGTGAGAGCCATCCAGTATTGTAGCTTTCTTATTTTTGTTAAAACAGGATGCTTTTTGTTGTTGACTTTAATGATGCTTTATTTAAGGGAATTGTTGTCCTTCCTGATAGTGTTGGTCGGTTTTCAAGCTCTTCAGATTGTAGCAAAGAAAACGCTAATGTTTGTGCAACAGAGCTTTTAATGTGACTTGAGGGACGTTCCTGATGAGATTGTAAAGTTTACTGCTAGTTAGCGTTTTATTTCTTTCCTAGTAAACAGGATCAGTAGATATGCTTTCTTATCTTGGCAAAGTTCTTATTTTATTGAGTGTCTGCGATGAGTGGTTGAATGATTTTGTGTGTGTTCCATAATGAGGAGGAGGCCGTCTACTGATCTCTATTGTTTCTCCTTATTTGTACAGTAGACAGTAAACACACCAGGAATGTTGTCAAGGAGATAAGAGCTCCAAAGCCACACAGGGTTTGACTGTATATGGATAAATCTCCTCTATAAAATAAACTAAGTGTGTATCTGAGCCAAATGCTTTTATCCGTTTATTCAGTTTGTCTAAAATGTCAGGAGAAAAAGAGATTTAACGCGCTCAGATCTCCTCGTTATCATTATTTTTTAGATATAAAACAAACAGTAATTGCCTGTAATTGCAAGCATTTCAGCAGTGACACTAACAAGGATGTGTGAAACCTGTTCCTTTGGTTTCATCATTAATCATCATTCCCTCGCTAGGTCACATTCTCACAAACTTGCTATGATGTCTGATGTGTTTAAAACATCCAGTTGCACATAAATCAAAACATTCTCACAGGAAGAGAGGTTGTTATGTCCCATTTATGGAGCAACTGAGGCAAAGATAAAGGTGTTAATATCTCACAGAATGATGGGCTGAAAACAGGCGTTATCTCAAAGTTCCAGAATTTTGTCATTTTTATTGACCTAAAGAGAATATTCACACATTTAATGTTGTCCCGGTTTGACTAAAGTATCAGGCTAACTCTTAAGTTCAGAGTCAATACTGCTTAACAATATTTGTGGCTATTAGAACTTGATTTTTACTCAAACTCATGATCCAACCACTTGTTTCTAAAGTCTAATGTACTTGTAAACATGCCACACATAATAATCCAGGGGCCACACTGCGTCACCAGCCAGAAGGGGCCTCCTGGAAACCTGTGACCTTGTCTGATGTGTGTTTAGTCCAGTCAGCTCAGAGGAAAAGTTTCTGAGGAAGTCCTGGTCGGTCTGCATCAGAGAGGTTAGAGGTGACGAGAGGACGCACTGTCACTTCCTCAAACAGAGCACACTTACATGATATGTGATAGCAACATTTTAATCAACGCTGGCAGTTGAGATCCACGTTTAAAGGAGAAAACATCAGAAAAACAAAAATATTGCCTCTTAGGATTATGTCTTTTTGTTGGATTATAAACAAAAATAAAGGTGGTACACTGACTTGTTAAAAAAAATAAATTTCAGATGTATGGTCAAAGGTCATTACTCTGTCTGACAACCTGCTTTTCTCAACCTCTGCTCCAAAACATCAAGTGACATGAAGACAAACATTTCAAAGAAGAGGAACAGAGGAAGAGAAGAGCAGCACACATTAGACACCACACCAAAATTGTGAAACAGTTTAACAACAGGAAACTAACCAGATGTAAGTTCCACTTTTCAGATGAAAATGTGCAATATGCATGGGTGGATTATGAGATAACAGGTCCCCGGGCACAGATATGCAAAAGGCCCTACTAACTCCTACAGGAGCAAGATATAATACTCTGTAGTGGTTTTGCCTCCTTTAGTGGTTGTTGTTTTGTGTGTCTTTAAGGTCATTCTGTGTCTTCAGTTGTTTGGTGTCTCTATGGGGGGGTTGATTTGACCTTTTTGTCTCATTTTAGTGTCTCTTCACAGATTCTATGCATCATTTTGTGGTAATTCTGAGTCTCTTCCTGGTTGTGTTAATATTGCAGATGAAGGCAGGGGGGAGCCCCTAACTGGTTAGGTTCCTGGGCCTCTGCCAGATAAAAATCCATCAGTGGCAATATGTAGCCTATTTATACCAGGGTTGAGTCAATGCATTGTTTAATCTCCTGGTATGGCCTTGGCCTTCTTTCAAAGACCAGATACTGCCCGGGTCAATATGCATTTGTCACTATTATCTTTATTTTGTGTAGATGGCTGATTGAAAGTTCCTTCTAGTATTTCAGGGAAACAAAGTTGGGAGTGTTTAAGTCTGTTAAATCCTTATTCCAACCTGTTTACTTTGACTTTATTGAGAAGGTTTATGGTTTTCCACCCTGCCAAGACTATATAAGGGGGGAAAGCACTGAAAATGTCTCATTTAGGAGGCATGAAACTTGTCAGATTTGTCAAATATTTTTAGATAGGCTGTAGAATATTGATAAATCTCCTTTGGATTTCTAAATCTCATTTAGCACTGTTTTATTCATTGCTGTGTATGTGATATGTTGACATCATGTTTGTTATCTGTTTAATGTTGTCATTTATTGTACTATAATATATACAGTAACTTTGGTAATATATTTGCTGCCTTAATAAGAAGGCTACCGATTTTAAACGGTTAATGAAAACAATATTATTTATCTGCCTATTAATATCACTCTTTCTTTATTAACACTTTAATTATTTATCTTTTTATTCATTTTAAATTAATTTCGCTTTGACCGCTTTCACCGTCCAGCCCCGCCTATTGGGTGACGTCACTGATCACTTGACTGAAACCGAGGACTGTTAAAGAAGGATAAGACGGGCGCGAGGAAGTTGCGGAGCATTTCAGGTTGAGTTTAGCCGTAGTTTTTGTCAATTGTCGTTGCTTACATCGAATAATTTGATTACACATTTAACAGAAGTTACTTAGCTCGTGTTTGTTGCGTCTTTTCGATAGTTTTTGAAGACGTTTGACGGTGTTAGCTATCGCTAGCATAGCCGTGACGTCACCGTCTCATCCCGATGTTGTTGTCCCAGACCCAAACAAGGATGTAGATGAAGATGAAAGTTGCTCGGGACTGGGAACTACAGCACAGTACAGTACAGTACAGTTCACAGAGAACAAGATAATAACCTATTGAGGACGTGAAATAGGGAAACAGCACTGTGCCAGAGGTGGGTAGAAGTAGTTAATGGTTCATTTAAACTTTACTTGTGCTTTTAGCGACGTTACTTTCCCTTTGGGACCATGACAGCTAGCAACGAGCTCAGTGTGACTTGCAGTATCGTCTACTGTGATTCATTACTCACTTGAAATTCAAACTTTGGTTAATGAAATTGCATCAGTTTTAAGATGGTGATGATGATAACTTGTGCACTTGTCTGTTGAGACTGGACAAGTGCTGAAATGTGACCAACTTAAGTGCGTTAACGTTACATTTACTCAAGTACTGTACTCTGGTATTCCTTCAGCTGCAAGATACTTGTACACTACTTTCAATTTTAAGGATACTTTATGCTTTAGATATTGTACTTTAAATCCGACTTCTTTTTACCCTACATTTATTTGATACTTTAGTTACTTTGCAGATTCGCATCATTGATACTAGACAAAAGACAAAGGTGTCTAAGAATATTTTTGTTCTGAACAAAGCAAAGTATGTGGTAGACCACAGGGCAATGAGAATTCTGTACTGCTCACTTATTTTGTATAGTTAAGTTATTGTGTGAAGGTGTGGGGCAACACATACATGAGAAAAATGAAGCTTTTACAGAAGAGAGCAGAATTATTGGGGAAGTAGATCCAAGACAACACACCAAGCCAGGTTTATTGAAAATTAATTATTTAGTTGAATTACAGACACTATAAATTATGTGTAGAGCAAAATGCAGTGTTACCAGAACATTTACAAAAGTTTTTATTTCAGAGGACGATAAGCATAGAAGGAAATTTCACTGTAAACACCAGTTTATTTCAGTGGTGGATATTAACCTGTGGAATTCCTTACAGAGTGATTTAAAGGGTTGTCTAAGTGTTTTTCAGTTTTAGAAAATGTATAAAGAAAGAACAATTGGATTTTATCAAGCTGTCATGTAAATGCTGTTCCCTTGTTGAAGGGGACATTGTGTATGGCTACAGATTCTTTCTGAAGTGTAACTATTGGTTATTAACTGTAACTGACAGACCATCTATTTCTTATAATTATTTCTGTTTTTGAGAGAGGGGGAGGTAAAATAAGACTGTTCTCCTGCTCCTTTTTGGTCATGTAACCTGTATTAGACTTTTTTTCAATTGTGACGTAGATTGCTGCATATTATTTTTAGACTTGCACTGGTTACAATTTTTTGGGCCGATACCGATTTCCGATTTGCAGAATGTTTGGATGGCCGATTCCGATTTAAATGTTTTCAAACCACTTTACAGCAGACAAGATATTGCAATATTTTAAGATACAACCAGCTTTTCAATAATCATCTCAAACAAACAAACAAAAACAGTGACACAGGTTAAGAAACATTTTCCTTTTTGCCCAAATATAACTTCAGGTAGGCCTACAGTATTAAAATAAATAGGCTAAGTAAAAAAGGCATACATAAATAAAAACATCGATAAATAAAATAATAATTTTTGGTGTATAGCATTTGTGGGTAACTTCTTTAAAACACAAAAAAGTAAATATAGGCTATCTCTATATCTTCGGCATGTGGCACAGTGCAGCAGTGAAAGCTCCGCAGTTCAGTTTAACACTGACTATTAACAACTTTCTCCTTCTCTCTTTTGATGTGTGTGCCTGATTGATTAAGGTGAGAAGCCACCCATGTTTCACTCACATCGCCCAAGCTCTGAGTTGCATGTGCCTGTGTGTGTGCTGCTGATGTTACACAATATCAATCATGCAGCCCGCTGGGAAGTTGACCGGCGTTTTAAATTGGCATATTTTAGACTGACCAGCCGGTCGCCGGTCATGGCCGATCACGTGAAAACCGGCCGGTTCCGAGCACTGCCGATAAATCGGTGCAAGTCTAATTATTTTAGATGAAACTACCCAGTATTATGTAAAACAGTAAATACCCTCATCGTTTCCAGCTGCAACATTATTGTGAAATGCATCAACAATTATAATCAAATTATATTATTATTATTCATTATTTTGAAATGAGTAATTCTGTATGATGATTACTTTTGGTACTTCAGTACATTTTGCTGCCAGTGCTTTTGTAGCTCCACTCAAGTAAAACTTTGAATGCAGGACTTTTACTTGTAACAGAGTATGTTTTGCATGGTTTTATCGGTACTTTTACTTATGTAGAAGACCAAAGAACATCTTCCGCTATTGAACTGGACCAGAATATCAATATTCTATTGAGACTAAAAGACCAAATGTTGTAACAGCAATCCAAAAACACCACAAAAAGTAAAAACCCGTTAAAATACTCCAACAAGTACTTACAGGTACCCTTGTAACTGTAATGTTTTTTGTTTATTTTTAACCTGTAATGATTAATAAAAGTTTGCATCTTCCTCTTAGATGCTGCTGCTCCTATCCCTGCTGATCTTCTGTGTGCCACTTGGGGGCGACACCTCACCAATCACCTGCTACAACGACCAGGGAGATGCTGTTGATTGGTAATTCATTGATAACAGTCCTGGACAAAGCAAACTAATAAAAACACACTTTATGGTTTGTTTTAAGCCCATTATTGTGTGGAAAAAATCAGCTGCTTTCATCTCTCTGTCTCCCAGATGCACTCACTGTCTAATTTTCCATGTCAGGTTTTATATGTACAAGCTGCCTAAAGATGGCAGAAAAGATCTCCATGGGGGTGAGATGTATTTACTGCTGGACAAAGGGAGTGAAGGGTGGACTCCTGGAAAGGGGACAGTGAACGACACCACGGGAGCTCTGGGCAGGACAGTCGGACAGCTGTACTCACAAGGAAAGGTCAGCCGCCAGGTGTCTTTTTGTGTGTGACAATAAGGGAACAAAGACTGAAGCTAAACTTAGTGAGGTCAGTTTTGTTTTGCTGAGAGTTAGACTAAATTGTCTGGGAAGTAACCCAGGTGAAAGTCAGCATTCTTCCACATGTGACACAGAGTTTTTATAGTTTTCACTTCCTTATTATTAACGTATGACACATCTGCATGATTAATGTAAAATTCCTTCATTTGACGGCTTTCTACAATGCTGATGATGTCCTTAAAAAATAAGTATCAGTGGAAAATACTGATAGTTTCTTCAGACATCAGCAGACGTAACTCATTTTTGCCTGTTTCTGCTGCTTCACAGCAGTCACAAGACTTCTCATTTTATACAAGACTTAAATGCAGTGGTAAGCTTTTTTTTTTTTAAAGAAGTGTCTGCTGTAACCACTTGACATTATTGGATCAGATTAAGAAACTGAGAATGAGAACTGAAAATTACTTTTTCATTTCTAAGCGGTTGGTCTGCCTCTGAACAGCTGTGAAGTAGTTTCGACAGAACGATTATACAAAACACTATGATTTTATACCTCAGCTTAACAATGTTATGCTGTTTGAATTTGTTTCTCAGTCGATGTGTATGCGTGCCTGTGTTTCTTGTGTGCCCAAGTATGACGGTTTCTAGTTTCAGTAATAAAAACTCTCTCCTCTCCACAGAACACAGAAGTAGCGTACATCCTTTACAATGACCAGAGGCCACTTGAGGACTTTGGTGACAGATGGGTTGACAATAGTGGAGGAAGAGGAGGGCACACAAAAGGTGAACACCACAGCGGTCCAGCTCCAGTAGACTGCAAGAAATTTGACTTTATGTTCAAGATCAGCAAATATAGGCATTCTTGTATGGTGTATCAATGATGTCAAAGCAGAAATGCCATCAAAGTCTATTGCAGCACTGTATACAATTTAAGACCTCTTCAATCAAGCTTCATTATACACCTTATATTCCATTCTTCTAAACACAGGGTTCTTGCAGATCCTTAAAAAGTCTTTAAAGGCATTGAAATACTCTAAAAATAACTCTTTAATTGGAATTAAAACATTGTTACCTCACATCAAGAGGGTTCCTGGATTTAAGCTGGGGTGCGAGGATTCGGACCCCGGGGTGGGGGAACCTTTTGTGTGGAGTTTGCATGTTCTCCCCGTGTCAGCGTGGGTTTTCTCCAGGTGCTCCAGCTTCCTCCCACAGTCCAAAGACATGCAGGTTAACTGGTGACTCTAAATTGTCCGTAGGTGTGAATGTGAGTGTGAATGGTTGTCTGTCTCTATGTGTCAGCCCTGTGATAGTCTGGTGACCTGTCCAGGGTGTACCCTGCCTCTCACCCAGTGTCAGCTTGGATAGGCTCCAGCACCCCTGCGACCCCCAACTGAATAGATAGGCTCCAGCACCCCTGCGACCCCCAACTGAATAAGCGGTTACTGAAAATAAATAAATCTTTCGGAAGTCTTAAAAATGCTAAGACATGGGATGTAGGATTATTTTTTATGACATTGCATTGTAAAATCTCAAAATAATTGGTAACATCTATTTGTTTTTAAATAATTTACCAAATCCCTCTGGCATTAACGTCACGCAAATCAGGATAGTGGAACCTACAGCTCATATTTTGTTTCCATCTGGGGCGTTTAGAGCAGAGGATCCACTGTCTAGCTGTTACTGTACGCCGACTGACATAGGGAAAGGCAAACAACCAGATTTGGCCATTTAACCAAGATTTTGTGGTATGGCTGAACGGGTAAAAGGCCACGCATATTAGGCTTAGTGTATTTTATGCAAAAAGTTGTCAAGTCATGTTTTGTGTCACAACAAACATTTTGGCAAAATTGACCCTAACTCTAAGTAACTGATGCCAGCTCATGGTTTGTTTGTTTTTTTTGGGTTTTTTTTTTGGTAACATTGGTCTTAAATTTCACTCTGAGAGGCATTAAAAAGTCTAAAAAAAAGTCTTGACTTAAACTTCCCTTAATCTGTAGAAACCCTGCATTCATTACATCCTGTATGGAATTATGGGTAAATACTTTTAAAACAAATGCTAATCCAATTTACATCCTTCACAAGACAGCCAAAAGAGTGCTTTCTAGGGACTTGTCACTGTTTTTCACCAGCTTTTCAAGCACCAAACTTGTTGCAACCCATTGCTGTTTTTCCTGCAGCCTTCAGGCAGCAAACGTGGGTGTTTTGTAGCGACCTGTCCCTGTATTTCCAACTGCTTTTAAGGCACCAAACTGTCTTTTATAGCGGACTGTTGCTGCTTTTCCAGTGGCTTTATAGATACTAAGTGTGGGTGTTGTGTAGTGATCCATCACTGTTTTGCCAGTGGGGAAAGTGCCAGGAAAAGCAGAGCTGAGAGGCATTAAAAAAGTCTGAAAAAAACTTGCCTTAAGATGTAGGAACCCTGCATACATTACATCCTGTATGGAAATATGACCACAAGACCATAATTGCAATAAGGGAAAAAGAATTAAAGTATCCAAAATAAACTGATATTTTTTATTATGACAGTTTATCAAATGACAATGTGAGAACAATGTGACAGAGGTTGCTGGTAGTGATGAACCTACAGATAGTTATTACCTGAATCTGCAGCTCCCCTTCCCTGTGATATATAGAAAAAAAGGAGGAAAGTTGAGTTTGGTTAGATTTTATTTGCTTGTTGACTGTAACCATCAGATGAGAAAACTTTGAAGACAGTTTTTAATCTCTCTGTTCCTCAGGTGTTGTCCTGCTGGATAAAAACCAGGGCTTCTGGTTGGTCCACAGCACCCCTCACTTCCCCCTGGTACGACAGGCAGGACAGTATTACTACCCAGACAGCGGTGTGAAAAACGGACAAAACTTCATCTGCATCACCTTCCCGCTCGACCGCTTCCAGACCATCGGTAAGACTGGAGCGCTGCCATGTGGCCGTAATAGCACGGGCAGAGCTGTTATAAAAATGCACTTAACACTTTGTGATGACGTTTAAGTGGATGATGGTATTAGATCACAATTACAGTATGAGAGGTGGGAGCTAATAAAGATCCATTCTCTTCCTTCTGTCTGCTGATATATATATTAATGAATAAATATGCCTTAATTAAGAAGGAATTTATTTTAAACCTCATATCTCATAGCTAAACAGATTAAAAATTCCAGTTGTTGTAGGCTTTGTAATGCTGTAAAGGTTGTAAACAAAGTCTGCAAGATGGCAAATATAATTAGATTGACATATTGGTTTGCTGATATATTTGGCCATTTAATTAAAGTTTAAATTACAGGTTATCATATTGGCCAATCATGTAATTCCCTGCCAATATAATGGAAGTTCTTCAGTGAGGAAAGTCTATTAAACCTTTAATGACATATCATATATCAGAGTTTCCCTTGTCTAACTCTGTCTTAAAGAGCTGCTTCGTGAAGACAGGTTTCAACGTGCTTCATTTGTCTTAGTTTCCCACAAGGGTGTGAATGCTGTTTCTAAGGTTTTCCCAGGAATATTATAATTCCCCCGAAACCCTAAATATTTGTCCTTCTGTCTCATCTTGGAAAGGATTTCCTCAGTCATTATTGCCTTGTCCCCCAGCACTTAATAATCCAGTCAGGTATTGACACAACAACAACAAGATAATGCAGATCCCGGATAATCAGCGTAAACAGGTGTCATCACCGTGTCGCCGCGCTGCCAGTGCAGTTCCCTGGCAGACCCAGCAGTTGGCACAGTTGCTATGGCAGTGCCTGGGGTAATGTAATTAGATTGAGGTGTGTTACCATAGAGATATCGGCCTTCACACTGCGGCATGCATTTGCTCCATCAGATTCTCACCTCTCCAGCTGGGATGCTGAGAATGTGACGGTGTCCGGGGTGATGTGGGTACACAGCAGATAACGCTTTGTGAAACAGCAGAAGGTGTCACGTTTCATTTTACAGCACCTTGCAGCATGAATGTGCACATTAATGAGAGGAGACTGAGATTTGACAGTAATATATCTAAAGATTTTTTTTTTTTTACCAAGTTGATAAATACTACCTAAATTATCTAATTTGTGCAAACTCGTATGTTGTCAGAAATATTGTTTGTTTCTGTTTTAATTAGCTTAATTACTCATTTGATTAGCACAACTACTTATGTTTAATGGGTAGAATTTGTGCTGAGTCTATAAGCTGATATATAAAGCTTGATGTAGGCTTAATCAACTACAATTTTAATGGTTGATTAAAAGTAATTCATTGGCAGCACTACAGCCATGCTCAGCACCGTCGGCAGAAGAAAATTTCAGCATTGTCTGTTTCTGCAAAATACAAATACGCTACATTTGCACATTTCTTACATACTATATCAACATATCTAAAGTGGTGTAGTATATTTGCTGACTTTGTCATGGCGTGACACATAGGCAGGCAGTGAACCATGCTAAAGGCCACTGTTTGACAGCAACACAACCGGTCAGGGTTTTTTGCTGTGTTTCCAGCGGCTTGTTAGGCACCAAACATGGGTGTTTTGTTGCAACCCATTCCCGTTTTTCCTGCAGCCATTTGGCAGCAAATGTGGGTGTTTTGTTGCCAGCCATGACTGTTTTTCCAGCAGCTTTTTTGGCAACAAATGTGGGTGTTTTCTAGAGATCAGTAGTTGTTTTTCTGGTGGTTTTCAAGCACCAAATGTGGGTGTTTTGTTGCAACACATTGCTCTTTTTCCTACAGCCTTTAGGCAGCAAACATGGGTGTTTTGTTGCAACCTGTCACTGTTTTTCCTGCAGCTTTTTTGGCAAGAAAGGTGGGTGTTTTCTAGAGATCTGTAGTTGTTTTTCTAGCCGATTTTCAAACACCAAACGTGGGTGTTTTGTTGCAACCCATTGCTATTTTTCCATGCAGCCTTTAGGCAGCAAACATGGGTGTTTTGTAGTGACCAGTCACTGTTTTTCCAGCTGATTTTTAGGCAACAAACATGGGTGTTTTCTAGAGATCAGTAGCTGTTTTCCTAGTGTGTTTTCAAGCACCAAATTTGGGTGTTTTGTTGGAACCCATTGCTCTTTTTCCTACAGCCCATAGGCAGCAAACATGGGTGTTTTGTAGCAACCTGTCACTGTTTTTCCAGCTGATTTTTTGGCAACAAACGTGGGTGGTTTTTAGTGACCGGTTGCTGTTTTGCCAGTGGGGATAGTACTAAGAAAAACAGTTGTTTTTTACGGAGACATCATTGCTTTCCCAGCAGGGATTGTGCCTCCAAAAGCGACATTTTAAGCCAAAACTTGACCTTTCGCTAACCATAACCAAGTGGTTGTTGTGTCTAAACCCAACCACACATTAACTATAGAAATGTTGAAACGTAAAGTTTCAGCATATCCACCACATAATGATATGCAAATGTAACGCATCTGTGATTTGCTGAAAAGTAATATTCTGTCAATGTCAATATTTTTCCTGGTGATTTGGTTGCCATGCTAGCAGCTTTGAGAGGCTGTAGTTTGGCTCAGCAATGTGTCAGCATGCTAACATGCTTACAGTGACAATGCTAACATGCTGATGTTTAGCAGGTACCATGTTCAACATCTTAGTTTTGCTTGTTAGCATGCTAACATTTAACGCAAAGAAGAGCTGAAGATGATGGAAATGTTATTATTAACGTCTGAACCAAATTTAATGGCAATCCATTTAAATAGTTGTAGAAATATTTCACTTAAACCCAACCAAAAATTCATGGCAGTGTTGGATGAAAAGTCAAACGATCACTAAAGCCAGTAGGATGCGTCTTTTGGGCACCGTGAATGTCTGTGCATAATTTTGTGATCATTTTAGGACATCATCACCCTGGACTCGGGGATATTGTGATGGCAATTTTTCACTATCAGCTGACATCCAGAATTAGATAAGCATAAAATAATGGATTGGTTTATCAATAATGAAAGTAACTGTCAGTTGCAGCCCTAATGGAGCTCTTGTCTAATGGACAATAAGCAGAAGTGCATAATGTGTTGAGGTTAGAATTAAAGTTAAGCAACAGCATTACACTGTATTTAATGACAACAACAAAGTCTGTATATGTGGTTTGTATGATATGGGCCAATAAAGGAACAACTTGCAGAATGTGACAGACCTTTACGTCAAAAAGGAAGTTTGAAAAAAAGAAGTTAAAATATCGTCCCTCTGTCGTCTGTTGAGGTGCACAATGTCCCAGTGCACGTTATTGATACGCCTCTGCACCAATGTCACCAAGACAGTGCTGTTCATTTACTGTACTTAACGAACAAAGTGGTTTTGCAGTGCCGTTAGCACTGTTTGCCTTAAATCTAATTTGTTTTGCACCACAGGAGAGCAGCTTCAGATCAATCAGCCTAATGTGTACGACTGCGATGTCCCTGAGTCCTTGGCGTCCCTGGTGCCTGCACTGGCTGCTGTCTGTGGGAAAAAACATCTGTCTGGTCACATCTTTCCACATATCAAACCTGTTTCCAATCGCAGCGTGACTCTGACCTCAAAGGATGGCACCAACTTTATCAGCTTTGCCAAAGGAGCCTCTTTTGACAATGGTACGACCTTGGAGAAATAAAAGTAGTTTGAAGTTTGTTCATCTTCTGTCAGCTTCACCTTCACTTTCTTTGGGGGTATAAATGAGCCACTGTGAGCATGACACGCTCTAAGTTTTGATAATAATGTGTCCTTTGTACTTTTTTTTAACCTAAGACCAGTTTCCAGGTAATAAGATAATAAAAACATGTTCCCATCTATCTTCCCTCATTGTCTCATCAGACCTGTACCACTCCTGGGTGGCCCCCACCCTCCAGTCAGACCTCCTCGTCCAGTTCTGGATTTGCTCAACAGGTATCCTCCCCTCAGACTGCTCACAGGGCTGGAAGGTCTTGGACATCACTCTCATCAACCCTGGACAAACGTTCTCCTTCAAGGCCAGCCAGGACCACTCCAAGTGGGCTGCCAGCCCCACGGCGGCGACCGGGTCGGGGGCCAGAGGAGGCTGGGTGTGTGTGGGAGACATAAACCGGAACCAGGCGGAAGAGAAGCGAGGCGGTGGCACGGTGTGTCTGCAAGACCCAGTGGTGTGGAAGGCATACAGGACAGCGGCACTGGAGTGTGAGGCTTGTGGAGGAGGAACAATCCAGTGTTGACACCCTGCTGGAGCCAGTAGGTTTAACTGGGCTTAAGGACCGTCATGGGTTGATAAGACTGAGATATTATTCAGCATGTGGGTTTATAAGTGAAATGTCTGCACATATTTGGTACAGTGTGTATATTTCTTTTAATGCGTTTTGAAATTGAATTGAAATTGCGCATGTTCAGCATTTAAAATTTCTTTTCTAGAATCATACACTTTTGTGATAGTTTTGAGACGTCACAGTCATTTTCAGAAAGGTTCCCTGTGGAGTTTTTGACTATTAATTATAATTGACTATAATTAACTAGTCAATTATACTCAATTATAATTAATAGACTATAGTTAACTAGGGCGACACAGTGGTGCAGTGGTTAGCATTGTCGCCTCAAAGCAAGAGGGTGTCTTGTTTCCAACGCAGGGTGGGTGAACCCCTCTGTGTGGATTTTGCATGTTCTCCCTGTGTGAGCGTGGGTTTTCTCCAGGTACTCCGGCTTCCTCCCACAGTCCAAAGACATGCAGGTTAATTGATGACTCTTAATTGCCTGTAAGTGTGAATGGTTGTCTGTTTCTATGTGTCAGCCCTGTGATAGTCTGGTGACTACAGGAAAAAAAAAATCAGAAACCTCTCAAATTAAATAACTAAAACTGATCCAACTTTGGAGGAGAATAATGTGTTCATGTGGGACCTCACTCGAACAGTAAGAGGCTGATTGAGGAAATATGTTTTGGGGGCCTTTAAGGCACAGAAACCTTTTTACTTGTTCATTTACTTGTTCAGAATGATTATCGGCTGGTATCAGGGGCTGTTACATCCTTCTCTCCAAACTAAATGCATTCAGAACAATGCTGGAGGAGGACAAGTAGTCAAATCTGACAGAAAGTGGAGGGCTTTATGGGAAATATGGCGTTCATTTTGAAAAACACAAAAACCTCAAAGTGGCACTTTAAATGAAAGCGTTTGTTCAAGTGTCTTTATAACCGCAGGGTACTCTTTTAACTGAAACTGAAGAGACAGTGTTATACACTGTATTCAAGTACTGCCTCACTAACTTGGACTTTTTCTGTTTAAATCAACATTAGATGATCTGTGGGTATGATCTCAGAGGGCGCGTCAAGCTTTGCTGGTTGAGAATGGATTGTATGAGGTTTTAAAGGTATGAACATTGTGGGATTAATTGCACTACTGTATGTTTGCCTGATATCAGACAGAACTGTCAACTCATTACACTCCGCTTCCATCTTCAGTCTGACAATGCGTCCACTCTAACTGATTTCTGTGTGGGAGGTAACTAATCACTAGAGAATGAATTATCCACTTGAATCTAACGTCACTGTAAGTTCACACTGATGATGAACTGAACATTCTGGTTTTAGTGGGTTTTTAAAGTAAAGTGGAGGGAAGGAAAAACAAACTACGATGTCAGGCAAAATTGAGAAGACGTATTGGTTTAGAGCAGCCTCAAAGGCAGCGTCCGTCTTGTCTATAGTGATTGCTATTGCGGTTATTCCTTCTCATTGGTTCCGGCTTGACAATGGCTTGACAGTGGTGTTAGTCCCACCCATGGCGCTGATTGGCTAATCATTAGCAGGCTTGTCGTCAGGGGGGGCCAAAGATAACAGACGATGATCTCGGCCGAAGCAGCCCCCCAGAAACAGCATTGGACCTTGAAGCCATTTGACACAGTGGCCAAACCATGTAACTACAACTTCTGGGTCCGTCATGTGATGCCATGGGGCCCAAAAAGACGTTTCCCCATAGACTTACATTGTGAAAGCGATGCTTTAATCCAGTGGATAATCTTTTTACTTCATAACCCATGCAGAATAACTCCTTTGCATATCATTTGAATATCACAATTTTGATCGGTTTGGTCTGATAACATTTTTAAAATCTGTAAAAGCTGCCTAATTAAGTTATTTTTTAAATATTATTTAAGTTTGTGGAGTGCTAAACAGGAAGTTAGGCACTTGGTGCACTTGATCTATGGGCCTTGAGGTTTGGAAGAGCCGGGTAATTTTACACCTAGGGAAGTCAAACTGTTTGGGCTTCATGTGCTACTGAGCAGCTTTCATAGGGATGAATGGGGCCCCACTTCCAATGCTGTATCCAGTTCTTCTTATACATCCATGACCCCAAGGTCCCATGCAAAGATCTCTGCGCCACTGTTGGTGGTGCCCAATTTCAGGGCCCAATTTGGAAACTTTCGTCCCCAGATTCATAATTCCTGATTGCAAGCCTGATCTTTAACCCGTGATGCTCATTGGATTGTTTTTTATTTCAACCGAGAACTTGCTGTTTTAAGTCATGATGCCAGGATGATTCAGTCAACTCAGTGGAGTGGGCGGATTGAAAGGCCTGACCTCGGGCAACACTATGTAACATTCAGCACACATCATATTTCACTGACAATATTAAACTACAGACACTGACAACATTCAGGTGTGAGGAATGCTTTAATAGTTTGTTTTATGAATTCTTGTGTAATTAACTGGATTGTTATGAGTGTTTATGAATAACAAATGTGCTTCTCTTTTTTGTTAGATGCCTTAGAATTGATATTTTCATCACATTTCCACATACATTCATTGATTTTGCGAGAAGATGAAGATGCTGGCTATCTTGAATTTGAATAAAAAGATTAAAACAGAGGTGTATGTTTGTCTCGCAGATGTATATTCACCTTTCTTTGTTCACCTTATTCATGAGAAAATATATATATGTGTATTTGACACATACAGACAGCTTTAATTCTATTTATGGGATATTCAGCAGCATGAAAAATATCTGCATTGAATGTAGATTACAGCACATCAGTCAAAAGCAATTAAATTCATATAAAAGTAAATTTATTAAGACAAAAATAGGACATCCTGTATGTAGTGCATAAATATCTTTGATGTGAGACCACACAGCATGGCAGGTGACTGTGTCTCTTTCATGTGTATTGTATACATTCTAATGCAAACATGAGGAAAGATGAGCATCCCGTAGAGAAAGGCACTAAAACAATCAGTAGCGCAGCATAACGCTAGCACACGTCATCTAGTATTACCCAGAATCCTCTCCCTGGTCCTGCTATGCTCGTGCCTCAGCCAGTAAAGAGGCCTCACCAGCACTGAGCAGGCGCAACCAGAGGTCACAAGACTTCGTCAAAGTCCAGACTTGTTTTAAACCTACATAGAAGTTAACATGTTAGTTCATAACATGAAGTCGGAGCTGAGGCTTTGACCTGTAAATAAACAGGAGTGAAGCTGTGTCCTGCTGAGCTGCGTAAATATATGCATAAATTAAGTTTAGCTTATGCTCTGTTAAAAAAAAAATCAAACCTGGAAAAACCTTAAACCTAATAATGGTGGTGTATTGTTTTGATTTTCTGTACGGTTTTCTTTATGGTTTTGGTGCAGCAGTGATAAACTGAAGCAAAGCCACAAGCTTTAAAAGTGCTTTAAGGTGAGTTTTTTTTTTTTAAAGCTGCAATAATCCATTTTTGGCCACTAGGGGTCAGAAGAACAGCTGCCTACATACACATCCAGCTGAAGAGGAAGTATTTATATGGAGGTGTATTTCTGTCCAGCTGATGAAGTAAGTGCCTTTTGGGGCTAGTTTGAAACTCCTGAGAAAAATATCTGGCTCTTTAGCAGCTAGATGTTTGATATGAAAGCAAATAAGAGAAAAGTATTTGAAGTTTAACAGCCACTGAATACTTGATATTGGGCTACAAATAACAACTGGCCAGCTAGTCCATAGGAGAGGCAGGCAGTCCAAAAATGCATCTGAGGCGCTCTTACTGTAGATAAAAATCCTTTATTGATACATGGATAACCAATGGGTTCTGACTAGAGAGTCTTCATCAGGGTTTTTTCCTCACTTAACACTGGGATTTAAACACCACAGAATTCACAACATTCAATTGTTTTATTTTTGAAAACCATGTGTCTAAATTTATTTGCTCTGAATTTATCTTTTTTTAAATTAAAATATAAAATGTCTTGATTTGCAGCTTCAAAAGCTGAAACTGATTTTTTGTTCAGTGCTCATAAATTCAGATTCAAAAATTCGAGTCTCAGAATTACCCAAAAATAAATAAATAAAATAAAATAAAAAATACATTTAGGTTGCTCAAATTTCATTTGTCAGTTCAGATGTAAAATTTAAATCAAAACAAAAAACAAAAAAAAACAACAAACAAACAAACAGCAACATCAGGTCAAACCAGGACAGGAGAGGCAATCGAGCCTGAATGTTTCAACCAATCAATTTGACCGGTATTCTATTTGAATTTTTTTCAACTTGAATATTAACATCAGAATTTGACCAATAGAATTTGAGCAGCCAGAATCCATTTTTTGAAATTATGAAACTTAAATTTTTGGATCTGAATTTGTGAACACACACACACAAAAAGCATCAATTTTTTTTTTTTTGCAAATTAGTAAAATTCATATTATAATTTCAAATGGTGAATTCAGCACAAATAAATTCAGCTACAAAGTTTCAAATTTTTCAAAAAATTCAATGATATGAATTCAGTGGTGTTTAAATTCCAAAATTAAGTACTCAGTGGCTGTTGAAATGCAAATATTGATGCATGTTTTTTGCTTCCATATTTGACTTTTTCTACCAGCTAGTGGCTAACTCTGTGTGTCTGCTGGTTGTTGTTGGGCAGGTAGCACACACTGTGGGTTTTTAAAAAACACATCTACTTCCGAAAACAGGGTTGATAAAAGCTGTAAGAACGACCCATCTAAATTTTATCTGAAACAGGCCAAAATACTCAACAGCGCTAAAGAGTCGATTATTCTTTGTAAGTTAGTCAATACAAGCAGCCTCTATTACAATATGAATAATAATTTAATTCATTGTTGATAAAAAAATATTGATTAATGCAGCTTTAAGTTTATGTTGAAATGAATATCTGCATGAGTCAGAGCTGAAATGATGACTCTCACTGTCTGTAGACACCTGCTGTCCTGCTTAAAGTGGAAACCTTGATGCATTTTTTCTTCTATGAATTCGACAATTCGGACACATGGACCCAGAGCTCCTCACCAGTGTAAACACAACGTTGACATCATACAGACGTACAAAATATATAAATATATACAAAACATATATATGTCTCATTTGACAAGCTCCAGTGTTTTTGCTACAGTGATGCACTTGTACTGTATCTTTGGGTCTTCCAGATCTGACAGGCTCTGTATATTCAGATTTCATTATCCCAGAACACTGTCCTAAATCCTTCAACAGCATCGCAGGTTGAAAAGAGAATTTCTGACCAATTAAGCATCACGACTGAGGCACACAACAACAAGGGACTTCCTGGTGGTTATCCGCAATCAAAACAGACGTTACTTGTTGGGTTGGAATAAATTAAATGCATCGAGTGCTACCTGACTGGGACTCGAGAGCCAGCACCAGTTAAAGGCTTCCATTGCTCTTCCTCCGGGTGTAAAGTAGTGATGCATACTGTTCAGGAAAGAGGAAAGCTGACACTGTTTTTCAGCAGCAGACGGCTCTGGTGAGTGCAGCAGGGCAGCTGGAGGTATGAAATGTTTGACGAAACCTGTTCTGGAGTCACTGATGAAGACTTGGTCCTAGTTTTGGTGTTTTGGTAGAACAAGTTTTGAAGGAGCGTGGGAGGAAGGCATGTGTAGAAGGCCACATTTACTGTCTGTGAGGAGAAAAATCCGTCACTGTGGACAAAGTCGGCTGAGGAAACTCTCATGTCAAAATAATGTCCTGACCAGTCTCCTCCCCTTGGCCTTGATTCGAGGAAAAGTGGCGCTCGTCTCTGTGTTGATTGGCTGTGAACCCAGAGGAGTGTTGCCCCCTTTCCTCCTCAGCAGGAAGTCAACACTGGCTGATGTCATGGCGTAGAAGACGTTTCCTGTGGCAGGGATGACCAGTTCTGAGAAGACGAAAGACAAATAAACACATCAGAGGTCGATAAAGCTTCTCCACTGCTGCCGTTGTGCAACACTAAAAACCTGAAGTTAACTACTACGCTCAGCTACGCCCGGTGGAATTGTCCTTCTTGGCTCCCTTACAGTCAAGATGGTGGCGAAGATAACAAAAACAATTACCAAACTATCCTATGGATATCAGATTTTGAGCCATGACGAAGGCCACAATTCCACCGGCTGCAGCTGCACCACATTCAGGCTGCAATGGCTGCAACCAGTGGCATTGTCCTTCTTGGCTACCTTGCAGTCAAGATGGCGGCAAAGATAACAAATCAATTTATTCATCTTGTATCATGCCTAACTTTGGTGGATCATAACATATCAGGTATGGAATTCATCTGCAGATGCTCTGGTCCAAAATAAGACCAAACTATTCTATGGATATCAGTTTTTGAGCCATGACGAATGCCAAAATTTGGTCTGTTAAAGACTGGGTAAGACTTGGCGCATAGCCGAGCCGATTTCCAGAAAACGTGCAGCCCTATCGGCCAGTTAAGAGGAGTGAGGAGTCAGCAGTCAGTGACAGTATAAAACAGTCAATAAAATAACTGCAACCATGAGAGGTCTTTGAGCATTCAGTCATAAATGTGCACATAAAATATTAGGCTGATGGGTCCAGTAGTTTGTGAGATTAGCTGCGGACAGACAGTCTCCATTTGATAACATTAACATGCCACCTATTGCTGAAACTGGTCCAGGAATACAATGTCTATTTCCAATAGGTCTATTTTTTTCTGCACCGGAGACTCGTCTTTACCTTTTCCTTCAGGCAGAAGTTGGATCAGCTCATATCTGGACGTCTGTTTGGGGTCCTGATTGTGCTTTTCTAAGGCCGAGCTGATCACAGTGGGAGTCTTGTCATTGCTTGTAACCTGAGGGGAGAGAGGAGAATAACAATGACACCAGGACAGCTTGATGTGCGCTAATGATATCCCGGGTCCATTGTATCCTGAGGATCTGATCCTGATGACTATCATTACAGGATCCTCGCAGATAAGAGGAAAGGCTGTAAGTGCAGCATGTCACAGCACAGTCTCACTACTGCTGTAAATTAGACTCAAATGGTTTGAATTAGTACCAGTATGCTTCGGTACAGGTTTCCATCCTGCAGGTCCATCCGTATCCTGATGATTCGCATGTCGGGCCCTGACCCTTTGATGTTATTGGCGGGGTTGCTGCCACAAGAGACTGATCGGCGGTGTGATTTTGTGGGAGTGGATGGAGTCAATGAGGCAGGGGTGGATTCATTGGTTGAAGTAGATGTGTCAACATCCAGGCAGGACACAGACGGAGATCTCATATGCTGCAACAGAAAGTAAAGCAACCTTGCTCATTATAACCAAGGAAGTGATTGTTTCTCTGGTATAATATCAAGTTCAGTCCAACGATGTTTGACAGACAAAAACCACATCTGTAAAACAAGCCAATATAAATGCAAGCATGGCCTAAAAGCACGAGTAAAACTATATTACCTTGGTGAGTTTTGAGAGCAGATTATTGACAGGTGTCTGGAAGTCAAAGAGACTTTCACTGTCACCAGTCAGGCTCGTCCGAGAGGTACTGAGGCTGTCGACACAAACACATTCAAATTAGAGCTGAAACTACTTGTTTTTATTATTAATTACTTTCTTAAACACATATTTATTTAATAATCATTTCGTCAAAAAAATGTAAGAACATTTGTGAAAAAGGCTGCGGTGACGCCTTCAAATTGCTTGGTTTGATTCAATATGAAAGTATTCCATTTACAACAATATGAAAAGCAGCAAAAACTGACACTTGAGAAGCTTGAACCAATGAATTTGTCTTAATTATCAACATTATTGTACACTCATTTTGTTGTTCCATCATTAACTTACTACTGTGGTGATACTTTGGCAATTTAGTATCACACTTGTATGAATGTGTATGTATATGTTTATATATTCTATTTTTTATAATTAACAATGTATTCATATGTAAATAAGTATTTATCATTATTTCATTTATTATTATTATAATATCTATATATAGAAAAGTCTCAGGTATAGGTTTATCTACGTCCTCCTGAGACCCCAGCTTTTGTTTTGTATGCACACTCAATTTCTCCTAGCTATTAGGACCCGATTAGTCTCGCTCACCAGACCTTTCTCAAGAAAAGAAAGGTCTGGCTGGGCCGACTCTCACTTTGAGATTGGAGAAAAAAACGCCCTGGATGCTTGTATTTCTTTCAACCAATCACAATCGTTCTGGGCGGTGCCACAGCAACGGTGCGCTTGCAAAAATATTGCCGGGGGGAAACAGGTTTTGGTGTAACACGCCCACAAAAATATCGCCTACAGGACGCGAACCATGGCAGAAAAATGGCTACATCCCCGCAAGATCAAACACCGCAAAAGTTAGTAAAGGACGTGTTGAAAACGGTTGAAAACTGCTACACAACTGGAGGTGGTAGGGCGGGACTTCAGCGGGTGGCTCGTTCCGCCCAATGAGAGGCTGATCTATGCAGCGAACTTCCGCCCACTCAGACTAGGACCCAATAAGTATAAAATACTAAATGTGGTCAATGATAATAAAGTCCTGATGTCCTCAGACGAGACTGTAATAAAGTTAACGAGGCCATAACTAAGTCTCAACGTCTCTAAACGAGAACAATAATAAAGTCCCAGTGTCCTCAAACGACTACTTCCTAATTAACAGCGTCTTAGCTTGTTACTGTGGCTAAAATTGATCAAAGTTGTTGCCACATCAAACTACAAACATTATTAATCATAAACAAGTTTTAACCATAAAATGTGATCAGGTTTTGGACCTTGTCCACTTCTGTGTCAGGATCAGCTGTAAACTGACTTGACAGAGATGTCAGCCATCTTGTTTTTACATGGATTAGTGTATTGTGCTCTTACTACCACTAGATGGCACAAAACAGTGTCCACGAACGAGGACGACAGGTCTAAGTTAAGTAGAACGAAGTAAAAGGTCAAGTAAACCCAAAATGTAATGTCGTCATATGAGGACACAGGGTCTCAGGAGGATATAAGGAAGCTGTCTGTGTCATTTCACTCAATGACTTAGGGAGAAGAGGTGGGATTTAATAAGTTTATACTTCCTCCCACTCCTTTTCGAATGTGTAAATCAAAGTAACTCTACACTGACAGCTACTTTTCATCATACTTTTCATTATCTGTATATATTACTTCATGTCTTTATTTTACACATTCACAATAAATATCAAATATCAACATCAAAGAACCAGAATCACAAATTTTCCATAATGCAATTTGATAGCATCTTTCATGAGACTCTTCCTGCCTGGTAAATGCCTGCATGTGCCACACTCCACACCTCCTGTTTAACATGGGCTGTCTGATTTAAAAATTGAAGCCTCAAGCCCAATCAGAGAGGACAAGCTCCTTTATAGCCACAGAAGATATCATACACAGTCTGATTAGTGCTCTTTGTGAACTCAACGTCCCCCCACAACCTGAACTACTAACCTAAACCCTTGTCTGCATACTTTGAATTGTGTGAATGTGTGTCATGTTGCTGTGTTATGTGTGAGTGTGTATGTGTAAGAGCATTCAGTGTAGCTTACTCTGGGCACTGTGTGATGATGACTGTTGGAGTAAGGCCACGGGGGCTTGGCTCACCGGGCGCTTCAATTTCACTGGACAGTCTGTAACTGAAATAGACATCATCGAATATTTAAAACAGCCGTCTCCCTACAAATACAACTGAATGCATTAAAGATCAAAGTATAGATATGAACCTTTCCTCCTCTGTTAGCTTTGGTACACTCTGATACCACTGTATGAACGACTCGTCAGCGGTGAAGACACAGTTTTTGCAGGAAGACTGCAGGAGCCGGATTTGAGCTAAAACCTCAAATTCCTGTTAACAAAGAAGCATAACACCACAAAGTTTCATAATGAAAAAAACACCCATGTTGGCTGAGCTCGTATTACTGTGCCAGTTCTTTTTTTTTTTTTCATCTTGCACCTCACGGCACCCTCCACTTGATCATTTCCTCTCTCAGATATTGTGTTACCTCTGCTCACACTAATATGCTCTTATCTACAAAAATTATCCCACATATCTCTCCTCTTTGTGCAGCTCTTCTTCTGTGTAACAGGATCTTTGCAGGGTCACAAGATTTTTGTCAGGGGGCTACAATTCTTACGCACACCTTGCTACTATTTGCTTGTGTGAGAGCTTCAGCTAAATGCAAACGTCTCTTATTTTAAAGGCAAAATTTGAACCTTTTATCCCTCAAACTGATAAGTATTGCAACACTCACCCTTCTCCTTTTGTCAAAGTTGATGTAGCCGTTCTGCAAAGGGAGTGACAGGATGTGTTATACCAGTGTGATAACTGTAAAATACTGCGCAACTTCCAGGGGTTGTGACCAACTTTCCCCTTGATAGAGATGAAAGGAACTTACATCCAGCCTGTCTTTGACTGCCGTGTCCAGCATGGTGAGGTCTGTGAGGAAGATGCCCAGGTAGGGCACAGTGCCCTGGGCGTTGGACTGTGTAAAGAAAAAAAAAAAAAAATGTTTTATCAGTTCCCCAGAGGTTTCCATTGACATCGTAAAGAGCCCACACAGCGAGGGATTTCAGAGCAGCCGCCCGCAGCTATTTTTCAAACGATGGCTCAGGATTCAGCACATCACACACACGACAGCCCTCTGTTCCACTTCGCTGCTGCATGCCGGTCGATCCCCTTACAACCCTCCATCAAACCGCTGCAACACCCCCCGCTTAGCAAAAGTGACATCAGTATCAATGTTTGAATGTAGTGCTTTGTGGGAAAATTGCATTTTTGAATACTTTTAGTTTGAAATCCATTATTAAGCTCTTAGCAAAACTAGAGCATTTTATTAATAATAACTGAGTGTTTTTAACTGAAGAAATAAACTAGGTTCCACTCACATTTGTGACGTACTAAACCTACATTGAATATTTATGACAGAGCATATACTATGTACAATAAAATAAGATTCATAGGTCCAGAAGAGACACCTGAATCCGAGTTTTACCACAGAACATTTTTCAAAAGATATTATGCCACATTTTGTCCCCTAACTTTTACAATACTAATGACACTTTTGCAGGGTCTTACATCATTCCTAAATTTTCCAAGGTCTCCCGTAAAGGCCTGTGGGGGTGTACAACCCTTCAGGCTAAAACGATTGATATGCACACCAGACGTGGGCTGTAAAGTTACTGAAAATTGTTCTTTTTTAATGTGCTTGAAGATCTGAGGTTTTTGCCTCAGCGACAAATGTTGAGGTCATTTTCAAGTTACTCCTCTGTGACTGAAACTATCTGAAATGTCTTGACGATGTAACCCCAAATGGTTTGACACTCCAGAGAGAATAATTTACAAATGTTAAACTGTGAATGTGAACTCAGACTAAGCACGGCCGGGTGTTTTAAGAGACACAATTTCAGCCATTTACACCCAAGTGCTGACCTGTGCAATAGCAGTCTTTGCAGGGGGAATTCATTTTCCCTAACCTCACAGTTAAACACAGTGGACTTCCAGAAACAAGCCGCCTCCCACAAAGCTAAACCTCCATTACTCCCCCAATTTCACATTAGTCTTTACTTCGGCTCTACTTACCCTATTGAGATATTTGTTGTTGATCCTGTTGTCAAGGTTGGCGAACTTTGATGTGCCCTCCTGCAACACAAAAGCAAACAAATTGGAAGGTTTTAAGTTCATTCTTGAGGCGCTGTCATTGAGGAAACAGTTTTGCACACCAGGTCCATTCACTGTAGTAACTGTTCTGGAGCTTTTGATCATATTACATGATCCTCATCAGGTGAAGTTCACTAACATTTGTCAAGCTTGGACTTTAGAACTCCACTTTTAAACCAAAGTGGATGAGAAGTCTTTGAAGTGCTCAGAAAATTTGAACATGTACACTTCTATGACAGCTGGGCAAACTCTAACTCATCATCACGCATGCATCAGCATCATGCAATGTGATCGAACCTCCAGAACAGCTCAATGACTGTCTATAAAGATGGACGGCATGACGGCTCCCCAAAAATGAAGCCAAAACATCTCAATCAGTGTCAGTCCAGTAGTCAGTCCCTGATCTGGTTTCCACCCACTCCAGTGGGACACATCTGGCTCTTAAGCTGCTAAATGCTTCACTATGTTCACCAGCTAAGTGCTAACTTTACCTGTCTGCCCTTTAGTGCTTAGCAGGTAGTATACAGTTGGTTTGTTAAGTTGTTTTGCTGAAAACAGCTGCCTGCTGTGGCCAAGAATGCAGCTGATGAGAGCGGTGAAGGTGAACCACAACAGTAAAGCTGTGGGCCATTTTCATACATTTATAAGTATTTATTCAGCCCTTTGTAACTTCCAATTCATCAAATACCGCAGATGCAACTGTATGAAACACACCAGCCAGCAGCAGATTGTTAATAACACTGGCAACTACTGTAGTATAAAGAGCGAGAAAGTCCATATAGGGTGGGTAGGAGGGGAGGTGGATGGGTCAAACAAACCGCAGACTTTCACCTGGGAACCCGCTGCTCGTTTCCCGTGTGAAACCAAAAGTCAATGGAATCATTGTAATAACAAAGTGTGCTAGTATGTGTAGCATGCTACAGTGGTGATGTATTCCACATGATGTATGTCACATGACAACAAACGTACAAATTTGAAGCAAAACCATGATGTTTTTTTTCTAAACCTAACCATAGACTTTTGTTGACTAAACTAAAGGAAGAAAATAAACCTAAAAACAAAGTGTTTCACCTATGTTGTAAGTTTATTTTGAAAAAGACAGTATGCATGTAACGAGCAGAAACTGTACATTTCCTGTGAAAACAGAAGTGTATGTTGAAAAGAAACACAGCACATCATATTTTGACATTAAAGTCCATTGACAAAGTGGCGGTTTTTGACGAGTTGGGATGAGAATGTGATGATTTAGTTATGTTTACTTAAACCTTTTCTTTGATAAATAATAAAAACTCAGGGTGAGAAAGAGCACATGTGCAATAATAAAAAAAATCAAAAGACCATAAATGTACCATTAAACTAGAGCAAACCTAAATCCGTCATGACAACTGGTATGACCATGAATTAACTTTCATGACATTAATAATGTTACTTTTGATGCTCAGTCTCCAGATCTGTCGTGACAACCTGACACTGGCCAAAAAGACAAAAAGCCTGTTATAATCATACCATATAATAAAGTGTTATTACACTGTCAGATGCTTCAATGACAGTGTTGTGAATAATTCCTTTCCCCAAACTTTTAGTAAGTCTTTTATTAGTCTGAATCATTCATCTAACACTCTGTCTGCTAGTCGTAGTCATTTTTAGACAAGCTGGGAGATGAAGGGAAGCAAGTAACTGTGCTGAAAAAAATCAAAGGGCAACAGAAGGCGATGGTGTTTTTCTGGCATCAAAGCTCAGAGTGAAGCTTTCAAAATGAAAGCAAATGTTTGGATGAATTCCTTTGGGGGTATCATGTGTAAAATCGCAGCTAATGCAAAGGTATTGATGCCTGCACTGCGCGGTAACAGCGAATCACAACACAGCTAATCCTGTCAACTTCCCCAACTCTCTGACACAGTGCAAACTAAATATAATGTACGTCTTCAGATGGGTGTCTCACACTGAAGTAAAAGTGTTGACAGAATAAGGGCAGTTCTACTCAACCAGATTAGACTGGTTTCTGCTCTTTTAAAGCATCATAAATCTCTTCCACTGAATGTTGTTTTCAGCTGAGGAGAAGGCTCGGCTTCAGTCTGTGCAGATAGGAACTTAACAAATGTGGTCCAGTAGTGATTCTTGACAGACACATTAATATCTCATACTGCTGTTCGAATTATGGGATGCTCGTCACTAGGATGTGAGATATAGCTGCAGAGGAGTCACATGGTATTTCAGAGCTGCAGTCTGAGGCCTGACAGGCATGCTGGTTGTGTGGGTCTACAGATAGTAGTGTCAGTCGGTTGGTCAGTCCACCACTTTGACCCAGACTGACACATCTTAACATCTATTGGAATGCTCAGATGTAATATGGTGCAGACATTAATTGTCCTCAGAGGATGTATCAGTTCAATTTGTCCCAATATTCTGGTTTATGACCAAATACCAATGACTGCAATAAAAGATGGACAACACGTCTCCACTTCCTCCCACTGTATCAAAATGAAGCCAAAACATCCCGGATATGGGCACTAGTATCTTGTGCTTTTGGAGCCAGAGTTTGCGCAGTAGTGATAAGGAAGTGGAGCTGCAGTATCAAGTTCCCGCCATACACCTGTCTGACTCAGTCGCGAGCAGCGCCATCAAACAGAAGCACACTGATTGGCACAGAGGGCTGTCAATCACACCCCCTTGTTGTGGATTAAGTAACTAATTAAAACCAAATTTAGCAGAAAATTAACACTTAAACATACAGCGTGATAAGAACTAGCTAAAATGACAGACTTGTACGTGTACTTTTATTGTTTTGTTTGGCCCATGTCCCGTCTGCTAACATGGAGGAGGCGGGGTTTATGACCTATACTGCAACCAGCCACTAGGGGGCAATCAAAATGTTTTGGCTTCACTTTTAGGGAGCTGTCATACTGCCCATCTTTATATAAAGTTTGTGCCAAATACCTGCAAAACGAATGACATTCCCATCAACCTCTGCTGTACTTTGTGCTCCATGCATCCTTATGCATACATATATTGTATGATATCTTACGAAAATGCATACAACACAGAACATTTCCAGAAATGTTGATTAATGTGTATTGTCCTTATAATTAAAATAAATGAAATGAAATGAAGCCAATTTTTGTAGGGGCCAGACAGTGGTACTGCAGTGACTCCATGGTCTGTCACGTGAAACCATGTGGCCCAAAAAGACTTTTTCCCATTGACTTAAATTGGGAAAGAGACGTCTGTAAATCAATGGATAAATTTTTTTGAGCAAGCCCCATTAAATGGTTCATTTCATGATCAGGATTTAACCCATTTGGTCTGATAACATTCCAAAAATCTAGAAATGCCACAAGATTAAATCATTTTATCCCCATTCAAGTTAGCGGAGCGCTTCACTGGAAGTTGGCCGTTTGGCCAGCAGAAGTAAGACGCTGGGCTGCACTTGGTCGTGCTCAGCCGCTGTTAGTCTCTAGTGTGCCTGCTCTATGGGCCATGCAATGCCAAAGCAATGCTGATCAGTCAGGGAATTTTATAAGCGGCAGTTGAGCCATTTTGGCCTCACGTGCCACTGAGCAACTCTCATAGGAATAAATGGGGCCCTGCCACCAATGCTGTATCCAGTTCTCCTAATACAGCCATGGGTTATGCAAACATTACTAGCTCATGATTACGTCAGTTATATTTGTGGTATAACTGTGGTGCATTTCTCTTCGTAGGTATGCATCTGAACAGTGCATGAGAACAGCCTGTTGTGCAAATTAGCACACTATAGCATGCTAACATGCTAAAGATTAGTGTGCTAGGTTTACTAAGATTAGTGCACTGAGATGTTGAGCACAGCATACATTATACCTTTTAAACATCAACATGGTAGCATTGTGAGCATGTCAGCATGCTGATGTAAGTATTTAGCTTAACGCCTATAAGTACAGCCTCACAGAGCTTCTTCTTCGCCTGTTTTTCACATGGATTAACTCATACTATAAACAGTCATTTCTAAAATCAGGTCCAAAATTGATTGCAGAAGTAATTCAGTCCAAAACCAGGACCTGTGTACAGTAAACAGTTTCTTTCTGGATGCAGAGCTTCAGGAGTTTACATTGTACACACAGATGTAGACTCAAACTGCTGGCAGTGATGGGGAGAATGAGTCTTTCAAGATTTTTTTAGCAAGGTCCCTAAAAAGATAAGCAGAGAAAAGCATCTGAGAGCAGCCATGAGCGACAGAGATCTGAGTAAAAATAGGCCTCAAACAAGACATCAGAGAAGAGTTGCTGACTCCAGACCAAATCTGCACTCCAACACTACAGTCCTGTGAGTGTTCAAACTGGCAGCTTTCCAGCACAAGAAACTGCCTCTCCAGCCTCTAAGCAACCACTAAGTTACCCAACAAACAAGTGGTCAAATGACAAGCTGTCGAGAAAACACGCCATTCAGGCTCGAAGCGTTTGCTTTACAAACAAAACCGGTTCAGTGCTGCGTCGTGACTCGGGTAGAAAACCAGCCTCTGCATGCGATAAATAAAAGATTACATTTCTCACTGAACTTGTTCTGTTAACACTGTACGAGTAGATTATGTGTCTGAAAATGTACAGAGTGTTTCATTTCCACTGTCATTGTGTTTTTTGACAGGAACTTACCTCCTTCAGGAGTTCTCTGCTCTGTGAGTAGTTGTCCTTCTCTGAGAATATCTCTGACAGCTCCTCATATCTCCTCACTGCCTCTCTGTCAGTGACCAAAACAGTGAGCAAGTTATCATTCAGATTTCAATATTATCAAACTAATGAAATGTAATGATGATATTTTGTACAAGCTGAATTCAAAGAGTCTACAAACACAAAAACATGCACTGTATTTGGATACTAAGGTTTGAGAAACAATGACTCTAAAGACTGTTTAATATCACTCACAGAATAATGCTGATTCAGAGACGATGGCATGACTGAAAATGGATTGGCTTTATGTTGAGGGTACAACACTGCTGAAGTGGCACTTTCTGGTTTTAGTTTAGGGAAATCATTTTTCCTTCTACTTCTTCTTTATGAGGTTTACTTCGGAGTTATTTACAAGGTCGCCTTGGTATGTAATAAATAAAGTGTACTGTGAGTAACAGTTTCTGTAGTTGTTTAATGCTATGGAGAATCTGCTCTCCTGGTCCTCATTTACTTTTGAAACTATTTAAGCATAATTCAATTTATTGGAGCTGCAAATAATTATTATTTTCATATCAATAAATCTGCTGATTATTTTCTTGTTTAATCACAAAAAGTGGAGAATTACTTTTAAAATTATCCAAGATGTCCTCAAGTGTCTTGTTCTGTCTGATTAACAGTCCAAAGACACACAAAAATATTGATTTTCTTTCATATAATTGGAAGAAAATCAACAAATCTTCAAAATAAAGAAGTTGAAACTAGGGATTATTGGTGTTTTTGCATAAAAAAATCACTGAAACAATTAATCAATTACTAAGAAAGTTGCTGGTTATTTTTTAATCGATCCGCTAACTGATTAGTTCATTAATCGTTTCAGCTCTACACTACATCAAGTCAAAAAAAGTAATGTATACATAGACACCCTCCTCCCCTCCTACTCATAATAATTAGATGGAATCATGAGATATTGCAGTGCATTAAGCCTGAGAGGATCAGATTCTCTCTGAGGGGATCCCTTAAGACGTTGCACAAAATTTGGCATTCAGCAATACTGTTTTCCTCTGTGTGAAAACTAATAAAGAGAGTTGGGGAGAAAAAAAATACTGTAAAAATTTTATTTCACAGTTGACTGCTCTTACAGTGCGTTACAGCTGTATGTGTTCCTGTGCTGCTGTCCCTTTCCCCCTCTCCTGCAGCTCTGCCCAGGTGTGCTGCATTGCCTAACGAGGTGCAGTGCTCAGCGAGGTGCACCTGGCCCGGCAAGAAGGTGGTTCCTGTTCCAGCAGCAGAGCATGTCTGTTGCTAATAAATCCCATGGATTTGATTGTTTAAAAGGTGTCTTATGTGTTTGATTTGGGGCAATGGCCCCATAGGGCTGCCTAAGGGTGGGATGTGACAGAGTGTATGTTCACCAAAAAGATAATACATTAAATTGAGACAACAAAAAAAGAATTTGCTGCAGGAAAAGTCCCGAATGGTCCAAATGCTGATTAACAATTTCCACCTGTATGTTAGTGAAATCTCAACTGTTGCCTTTTGACCTGTGTGGGCACTTTGACATGCCACAGCAGCATTAATTTACAGCTCTGCTGCATTTACAGTGGGAGTGACACTCAGCCAGCGTGCACAATAACATATCATTATTCAAGGGAAAGATCCTCTATTTTGAGAATGAGGTGTCATTAATTCTTTCTGTTTCAAGTGACTATAATGTGAGCTGAAGACCTGAAGTGCCACTGCTGCAGTTCCTTGGTCACCAGCAGGGGTCAATAAAAGTCCTGAAGTACTAATACTGCAATACCTGCTGTGGTCATTCATCCCACTATTTTACACCTGAGTTATGATGCTGATTTCTCTAACTGTTGTCATTTAAATAAAATATTTACATGTAAACTTTTCAGTATTTGTTTGAGGGCACTCAAAAAGACAAGAAACTATGAATTTCATTGTTCAGTGAAAATCGTTCTTTGTGAATATGACAATAAATTCCTTTAAAAAAAAATAACTGAGAGTTGTTCCCCTGCAGACCTG
Organism: Epinephelus moara; assembly: GCF_006386435.1. NCBI lineage: Eukaryota > Metazoa > Chordata > Actinopteri > Perciformes > Serranidae > Epinephelus > Epinephelus moara. The sequence continues at coordinate 36,723,639 of NC_065511.1, read as the reverse complement.
TCAGTGTCCTGCCACGTCTTCCTCAGCCGATGGATGGGATTACTCTGCAGGGCAGACACGATGGCATACAGCGAGGAGAAGTTCTTCCTGGCTCGGCACTCCTGTTGAAAGCACACACACAGATGAACGCGCTCATTTGCATGCACACACACACACATAGTCACACTGTAACTGAGAACACCTGTGGGTGTGGGTCTGGCTGGAATTGAGTTACAGTGTCAGCCTAAAGCACTGAATAATGCATACTGCTAAAGAGGTTTGTCCCAAAAGAAACATCAGGTGGGCTTGGGACGGCGCTTTGGCAGCAAACCAGCGATACCTCGCTTTGCCAAAGAGGATGTTGGAGTGTGTGTGTGTGTGATGAAAAATGCAGCTCCATATAGGAGTGCTGGAGAGAAGCTGCGTTCTATTTACACATAAAGAGGCTCGGAAAGGAATAAAACTGCTCATGTGACCATAACAGCTGAGGATATGTTTACATATATATATATATATATATATATATACGTGTGTGTGTGTATCTGTTTGAGCCTATAACTAATATTGTAGAAGATTATTGTGCACAATAACCACAACACTGTCACAGGACTCTGTTAATCCACATTTCTCTTTTATAATACTGACGTTCTTTAAGCAGATTCAAAGCTTTACTTTTTGCCCTCAGGTTGTACATCACATTTTCCGACTCAGCACATTTCTAGTATGTACTGTTCATGCAGAGTACATTTCCTATTTCATTTCCTAAAGGTGTGCTGGAACTTCCAGCGTGAAACTATGCTAATTTTTAACAATCTGTCTTCTTATTTTCTGCCAAAAGTGCTCGACCACCAAATGCACTCAAGTAGAGTTGAGCACAATTTAGTGATTTGTTGCTGCTCTGTCCAGAAGAGAACCATAAATCAAGACTTCATTATTTTATTTTGCTCCCAGCTATTGATTAAAGTAGAATTACTACAACAGTCACAGCAGAAACCACGCAGACTGTGAATTTGTGATGGTATGTGCACAGTCAGAGCTGAGAATAGGATTATGGTTAGGGGATTAATGGGGGTTTATTGTAGAAAAATGCACAGTTGAGGATTTTGGAAGACTCGAAACCTCAATTGACATACCGTTAAGTATTTCATTTGTTGTTGTGTTTTTTTTCCCACATCAAATCCTGCATTTTTAAAGCTGTGACCTTTCATGTTTGCATACTGACCTCTGCCACGCTGATCCATTTCCCCAGCAGCCGGGCTCTCTGCTGGCTGCGCAGATTCGTAGGCCAAAGGCATGATGCTAAAACTGCATTGGCCAACTTGTTGAACTGTCGTACGGTGGCCCGGACAGACCAGCAAACGTCTTCCCTCCCTTTCTTATCCCTCTGGGACCACAGTGAGCCGAGGCAGTGGTACGGGACCAGACGGACAAACAGCTCCTGATAAGTGACAGCATATACATCTATAAATATCAACCGCTGTCTACTGGCGGCTCATGTTACTGTAAGAACCACTTTACTTCAGTGTAGTCTAAACAAACCACAGCAAAAAACAACAAATATATAAATGCATCCATATGAAAATGTCACATGTAAGCAAAAGGGACAGGTTATGATGGTGGAAAGCAGACTGTTCCTGAACGCATCTACAGAGTCAACACTGACTTCAAAGCAGAGGTACAGACAGTAGCATGCAAACATACTCTGTAAATGTCAGAACCAAATGACAATAGCTTTGCATTGACTGAACTGTAATTAAATCTCAGAATCACTGGTCAACATTTTGCTCCATGCCACCATTAAAAAACATGAGAACTCACTGTCTCTATTTTGGTGAGCTGCTCAGCGATGAGCGCTGCAGGGAATCCAAGGACGCTGGTGGGTTCAAACTTGGAGGCGTCAGGAGGAGGGCTGTTGATACCGGTGTGATCTGCAAAGGGTGAAGCTGTTTGTGGATTTAGAATATAAGAAACACTTTTGTTTACAGGCCCAATTTACCTTTACTATCCTTAAGTTGCAGGAATCAGTTTCTCTCAGAGCTGCACACTTCTCTGTGCACGCTGTAATAATGAAGTTGCTCTGCTCCAAAGAATCGTGGCTTCCTCAAGATAACAGTAGTTATCGCAGGAAAACCCCAGGAAACTGGTTAAATAATAATGCCCAATCTAATCTTAATGAGAAAATTACTTTGATATCTCAAGATACTGAAATATTTCACTCATGACCTCATGATTACAGGATGAGAAAAAACAAAATTAAGAGTCGATGCAGATCTGAAGCTGTAGTAAGACACAAAGGGGCTTTGAGCTAAACGGCAAAGCTAGCATGGCAACAGGTTCTCAATGACAACGCTAACATGCTGATGTTTAGCAGGTATTTTATAATTCTTACCATCATATTAGCATGTTAGCATGCTAACATTTTCGAATTACCAATCAACACAAACCATGGCTTTGTAGCATAAAAGTAATAGTGTCCAGATATTATCTGTAAAATGGTCCAATTTTCAGGGACATTAAAGGGGAAGTTTGGTATTTTCTTTTGGGCATTTTTAAGCCTTTAACTGATTGGACAGATGAGCGTGAAAGGGGAAGAGAGAGAGGGAGTGACATGCAGCAAAGGGCCACAGGCTGGAGTCGAACATGGAATGGAAAATACCCCTTTTGTTTAACCAGGAACAGGTTTGAAATCTGTATCACCAAGCAACCAGACTCCATTTAAAAAAGACAGTGATGTTAATATGGTAAAATATGCTCCATTCAAAGTCAATGGGAACAAAATAAAACTCACAAAACCAGTCTTTGGTTCATCTTTCCATTGTTCCAACAACTACCAACTCTGGTTCGGTTGAAATAAACCCTTAATTCACCCAGTTAGATGTGATAATATGCTGGATCAATACATGCTAAAATTACTGTCAATTTAAATGGAGTCTGGTATAACTGGTGATGGCAATTTTGGGGCTGTTTCTGATTAAATAAAAAGGATCTTACTCTTTAACAAAAAGGTCTATCCCTGTAGGGATCATTTCCATAATAATAAGACATTTAAAATTACAGTCTGAGCCTGTTTGTGGCAAAAACTTTTAGTGGACGTAAATTGATAATGCACAAATGCCCCAAGTGGTTGCAGCCTGTTTTGCCGTTGCTGGCTGCAGTGCTCTCGCTCAATAGTGGGGCAATTTTAAAAATTGTTGTTCTGAATAAGACACAAAAACATTGGGAAATAGGGTCCAGGTTGGAAAATTCTGAACTTACCCTTTAAACAACCTTTACAAACTCCTTGGTTTAGAGAGACACAGAAACTGGTCTAAAGAATATATACTTCTAAAGCTGTTTGATTCCAGCCCAAGTTGTATTTTTTGTCTTTTACAGGCCAAGTGTGAGATTTAAACAGGAGGACAAGTATATTTCTACATGAAAACTTTATCCAAAGAAGCCTTAACTGGTGTCATTTAAATCCCATTTAAAATACAGACCTTTATGGGCATCAGGGAGCAGAGCTTTCTCGCTGAGCTCCTCAGCTATCCTGAGGAGGCGAGCACGGAGGTCGACTGCAGACGAGGAGTCCTGGGGGAGGAGAGGAGCCAGGCGCAGCAGGCGAGAAGGCTCCCCTAAACTCTTAAAGTCTTCAGGATACTCAGAGAGCCATGTGCTGAACACTGTACACACCGCCCTGCAGGAATGAGAAGAGAGAAACGAAGAAATGAGAGAGCGTTAGGGGATGTTACTTCAAACTTTATGGACCATCAGAAACCTGATAAGCTTTTGTTTTCTAGCCTTGACCTCCAGACAGTTCAGAGTTCTGGGAATATAAAAGTTCTTCACAGTGCTGTGTCGGTAAATCAGGTCATCAGGGAAGGAAAGAAACATTTTCAAATTAATCCTGGAGTTTGCTGGGAGCAAAAGAAGGGAGGGTGCATCTGTTTCTGGTTTAAACCCTGAGGTGGTACAGGTCGACAGAAGCAGATAAACAAGCCGTTGCAGATTGGAATTGATTGAATATATTGATATTTTCCAACACATCTAAAAAGTTGCCAAGAAATCACGTTCTGAATGGGTTGAGACAAGATAAGCAGCGAGATGGGTCTACAGTATAATTTAGTGGAAGCATAGGGTCAGGATTGAGCTCACCTCACAGTCTACGTTCTCAACAGTAGTTGAGGTTTATACAGTTTAGCATCTTTTCCTTTAGTTAGCAATCCTCAACTCACCAAGTCAATGAAAAAGACAGGTTGAGATGGTTTGCATTCCCTGTTACTATCCATTGTTCTGGTGTCCTCTGCACTGGAATGTCACTTTCCGCTAATTTCGCTTGTGATAGCTCAGCACCCATTTACTGGCAACTAACCAGTTAATTTTTAAGAGGAAAGAAAACAGAAAATGACGTGAAACACAAGAGGCCTTCCCTTTTAGTCAGGCGCTCCATTGACTCAGTGAGCTTTAGCGCCACATTTCAAAGCGCTATCCATTTAGAGGTGGTGAAATTTAAATGTTTTGTTGTGTAGATGTCTTTCCCTTTATGTTACCTTTATGTTTATGTTAATGCAAGTTGCATTAACATGAAGAAACTTAGTGCCCACTGCCCAGCTCCATGGACGTATTAAAAGACCTGGATACAGCATTGGTGGCGGGGCTTTGTTCATTCCAATGCGCATGCTAACTTAAACAGGGATAAATTAATTAAATCTTACGTCTCTCTTAGACTTTCCAAATATTATCAGAGCGAAAGGATTAAGTTTTTAGAGTAGAACGAGTCATTTTGCGGGGGTTTATGTCGCTCAAAAAAATGTATCCACTGATTTATAGACGTCTCTGCCCAGTTTAAGTCTATGGGAAAAAGTATTTTGGGGCTCAATGGCATCAAGTGACGGACCCCGGAAATTACAGTTTGGTCACTATAAAAATTGACTTCACACTTCCTGCAGGCCTGCCTAGCCCCCAGTCTCCACTGGTTAGCTAACGTTAGCCATGGCCGCACTGCACTACGCATGATCTGGATTGGCTGGGAGCTAGCTAGTGGGGTCGCTCATTTGGCAATTAACAGTGATAACTGCGGACACATGGTAGCCACCCTCCAGTCACCCTACCAATATAAGCTGCTTAATTTTGAGCCGCAAAACCCCTTAAGCATTGTTAGCTATGTTAGCACCCCTATCCATGCTGACATTGCAACAGTTAGCTGCTAACTGTGCTAACAATGATAACAAGGTTATGCTGAAGGGGGTTTTGCAGCTAAAAATTGAGCTGCTTGCCCTACGTTTCCTCACTGGGGTGATCTGGGTGGAGACTGGAGGGTGGACACAGTATTTCCACAGCAATTCTGTGAGGACAGCGTTACTAGCGGTAGTCACCGAATGAGCGGCGCCATGAGCCAGCTCCCACCAGAACCAGTTGGTGAACAGTGCAGTAAACTGAAGAATAGCAAAACAAACCTATAGACGAAGATATGTAACCATCAAAAATCTTCTCTGCAGTTACAACCAATTAACAGTTAACCATGAACATCCCTACTTCTGTTGGTGTTCACCTGTTTTATGTAAATGTGTCATTCCAAAACAAAACAAAAAGGAGAGGAAAGGACAAACAATTTTTTGTTTGAAATGAAAACATGAACTCTGCCTGGTAATAAACATATTCACTCAAACCGAAACAAGAAGTGAAAGTGTTTTAAAGATATTTATGGCAGCCAGCTTCACACTTATGTTTAAGCACACACACCAACACACTGCATGTCACAGTAAAAGTTGCACAAAGACGTTAGGTAGCGTTTTCAAAAACTCACTTGTTGAAAGATTGTCTCGTCTGGCTCCTCTCACTGTCCCCAGGCGGATTCTCCAATCTGTTAACAAAAAAAAGGAAAAAGTCAGTAGAGCAGAAAAAATACATAAATATAATTCAGCTTCAAATGTGTGCATCTGCTGTGTCATGAATAATAGCTGTGCTTTGTGATGAATTTATTTATGGCTTGTTTTTCTCAAGATGCTTTTTAGCAAAGGTGTTGTCCTGATGTTTGCAGGTAGACAAAGAACACTGCCAGGAGTCTAAACTCTCCTTTGTGTTGCTTCTTTGGAAAAACTTTGCAAACAGCTGTTTCATACAAATGCCTCCATTGTTTAATAAATATTTTATAAGAGAACAAAAAGCCTCCACAAATAATGTTTTTTTTGCTGAATTATATTAGTTATTTTAAAGAGGCTCACAGGTGCTTTCTCCATTGTGGAAGTGCTTTTAAATTAAGTTACACATTTAATCTAGAGACTGCTGTTTGAATTAGGCTCAGCTTGAAGACAAACTGCGAAGCTCGGCTAACGTCTGTTTATCTTGTGAAAATGGAAATTAGGTGTACAATAAACTGATGAACCAGTTTTGCAGACTCTAATGTAACTATTTATCTGCACTCAGTATGTCGCAGTATAGCTCTGATGGCAGTGTCTGTCGATGGGTCCACCACTTTGGTCTAGACTGAAATATTTCAACAATTATTAGATCGATTGCCATGATTTTTTATATAGGCTATGGTCCCCAGATCATGATTTCTGCTGACTCACGTGATTCCCTGACTCATCATGAGGTTTACATTTGTGGTTTTGAGAAAAATGTCTGAACAGCTGGACATGAAATTTGATTCAGACATCCATGTTCCCCTTGGGTGGATTCTAATAATTTTGGTGATCCTCTGACCTTTCCTCTGTCGCTATCATCACGTCAAAATATTTCTTGTCCGACACTTTATTGTATGACCAAATACCAAGCCCCCTGTAGCAGCGCTGAGCTTTGAAGCCAATTTGACAGAGTGGCCAAATGTGGAATTTCGAAGTCCGTCACGCGATGCCATTGGGCCAAAAAAGACTTTTCCCCATAGGCTTACAATGTGAAAGAGACATCTGTAAATCAGTGAATACATTTTTGTTTTAGCATCACTCCCCATCTTATGACTTGTTTCACCATCAAGATTTAATACACTCGGGCCGATAACATTTAGAAAATCTGTAAGGGCCACATGGTTGAATAATCTGCATTCAAGTTAGCAGAGCGCTAAATCACAAGTTAGCCACTCAGCCTCTGTAAGTCTTGTGTGCTTGCTCTATGGGCCCCACGATGCAAAAGATCGGGGTAGCTTATACAGCAAAAATCAAGCTATTTGGGGCTTATGTGCCACTGGTCAACTTTTAGTGGAAAGAAGCGGGCCCGGCCTCCAACACTGTATGCAGTTCTCTTTGTATATCCATGCCAAATACCAAATATTGGTGCTAATTTATTAGCATTTATTAGCAAGTTAATACATTAGCACTAAACTAAGATGGTGAATATGGTAAACATGGCTGCAAAAGTATGTTAGCAGCATGTTGGCACTGTCATTGTGAACCACAGACTGTATTAAATAATTAATTGCTTTGTAGACTCTTGTTTTGAAGCCTCGAGTTCTGAGTAAGTATAACCGCAGCTGGAGTGCCTCTAGCTACATGACTAGCCCAACATACCTACATGTCAGTTCATAATCAGCCCCCTTTGCGCCCAGAAGCTCTAATGAAACTGCGATTAGCTAGCTATAAAAAATAACGTTAAAACATCACATATATCTTGCTACTTATAAAGTGAATCACGTTTTCATGTATTATAAGTTCTAAAATGGATTGTTGCTACATTTGGTCTCATTTATTCGCAACACTGTAGAATTGTAGCAGGGTTCAGACAGCCATCGCATTGGTGGGTTTGTCTCGTACTGGTGGTGGGCGCAGTTCGGAGAGTGTTGTGTACTATACATGTCTCTCGAGTTCGGCATTTCAGCCATCGCCATCTTGGGTTCTTGGAGCCATAAGTGACCATAGTTAGATGAGAGGGTGGAGCAAGTTGTGTCACAGACAGCCTGTCACTCAAAACAGCCACGCACTTCAATATGAGTTACTTTAAGCTTAATAAAAATGTAAACGGGTGAGTTACATAAAAATTCAACCCTCGTACAGTTATCATGTAGGGGGAAATTAGCTATAGAGACTAAAACTGTTTTTGTACCAGGCTTTGACCATGTTAATTTCTGTTAGACGTCGGGCATTTTAACATGGGTGTCTATGGGGAGCCAGCCTCAAGTGGCCATTTGAGGAACTGCAGTTTTTGGCACTTGTGCCATAGCTTCTTTTTTCAGTCCAGGAAGCTGCTGCTTGTTGCTTTCAGTCTTGTTAAATTAGATTTGTTGGATTTTGTCTTGAACGCTCCATCTCTTTTCATCTTCCTCCACCCAAATCCCACTGGACATGATCAGTCTGAGATTTCAGTGCTTCACACTACACAAACCCAGCCACAGACAGGATACTGACAGCTGCTGTGGTTGTTGTGCATCGTTGCACCTGGGGCCACTACCAAACCAGCATGTTATTTTTTCTGTCTTTTTAAAACTCTCCACTGAAAAACCATCTCTTCCCAGACAAACACAACAAACACTGTACTAAAAGAAAAACACCTGTCAGTAAGGATGTCCAGCACTCTCCCTGTGGAGGTGAAGGATCGATAGGTGGAGAAGAAGATGGTGATGAAGGAGGAGTCTCCCATGGAAAAGGAGTGGAGCAGGTGGAGCACCAGCTTTTCTTCAGTCCCTGCTTTCACACACTGGGAACGAGAAACCCCTGACTGGAGTAAGACAGGAAGGAAAAGAAGGGAAGTTAATGTTACTGCAAATCGGAGGCCAATTCAATCAGTCACCTCCAGTCAGTCACACATGACTTACCGTCACACTATTGGGGGCACTATGTTGCTGTTTGACCACCACTGTGTAGATCACTCCATCGTCCTCTTCCTCCACCACAGTGGACTACAGAGCGGAGAAACCAGGTTAAGACAGCGTTCATGTGTTGCAAAGCGTGAAAATCAGTATGGACTTTGAATTCTTTGAAGGATACTTGTGAGGAATAAACTGTTCGGCTCAATGTCGTTACAAAACCTGAACTGATTCCAAGTACTAAATTTAACCTCGTCCTCTCACTGAACTAAACAGACTTACACCATTAGACTAGACAGTCTCATTAAAATGATTGAGACGTAATCTGTTCTGCTAAAGACACCCAATATCCATGTAGAAAAGGACATAAAATCAAGAGGCTTTGAACTCATTCCTCACTTGCTACATGGAGCTCTAACGATCCAGTTTTAGCCTGAGGGAAAGTCCCTGACACAGTTACCCTATTTCATGCTCGTACTGGCTCACAGGAACATTATCCTGTGCATGTTACATGTACAACACAGTCTGGCCTTACCAGATCCAGAGGACAGTACCAGGTGGTCTTCATTGGTGAGGGCTCTGCCTGAAGAAGAGAAACAAACAAAACAGGTGCTTAACTTTTTTGTCTTTAGAAAAAACTTATACCAAATAAGTAAAAAGCAACACATTATCTAATCATTAACAGTGTTGTAATGGTAGTTGATGAGGTGGGTGCACAACTAGGTAGACGGGTAGGTTACAAAGACGTTTGTGGGTATACTCTCCTATATATTCCAATGGCTTTATGGCTGACAGGTGGGTATGCTGTAAAAGGCCAGAAAAAGACCTGAGCATACCTCGCACACCTGCGCACACCCTTCACCACACCACTGATTATTAAGTGTACAGTCTGAGGAAGTGGTTGTCAGTATTTGATCTGTGACTCTTAATTTTTAAGGCAAACTAATACTGTCCTAACATCACAGACTGTATATGCACTTCAACCAGACAAGGATTTTCCTTTTTTAGCTTGTTTCAGTTGATGAATCATGCAGAAAGGACGAAAATATGTTATTTCCCCAGAAAAAGTCACAATTTGAGAAACCCTCTAAATAGAAATCAACAAATTTGAATAGACAGTGCACAACGCGAACACCCACTGGATGAGAAAACAATAGGCACCACAATATGCAGCTGAGGGCGCTAACAAAATGCATGCAGCTAACAAAAATATACATATTTCAGTGTGTCAAAGGACTTTATTAGCACCATATGTCCATGGGTGGATTGTGAGACTATGGGTCCCAGAGCACAGACATGCAAGAGGCCTCAGCACCTCTCTGACCACTCTTTTTGTTGTTGTTTTGCAACTCATTGTAGACCATTTCTCTGTGGTTTTGTGTCCCATTGTGGTATTTTTGTGCCTCTTTGTAGTTTTTTGTGTCTTTTTGTTGTCATTATGTCTCTATGTAGTTGCTTTGCATCCCTTCTTAGTCATTTTGTGCCTCTTAGTGGTTGTTTCGCCCTTGCTCATAGTCATTGTAAGTCTCTTTGTGTCACTTTTGCAGCTGTTTGTAGTGGTTTTGTGTCTCTTCATAGTTAGTTTGAGTCCCTTTCTGGTCAGAAGCACATGTTAAATCAAGTGAGATTTTGCAGGTGAAGGCCAGGGGGCCCCTGCACCTGTGCCCGATAGGCCCGGTCATTAATCCATCCATGTCTACCAGAGAGATAAAGAGAACGAAAGCATTGACAAACTCAATATTGTCAGTCTGCTTCAGTGATCCTTCTCCTGTTGACTTGAGGAAGCAATCCTGCTGAATAGCCAGAGGTAAAATACATTGACATTTACATTTACTTGATCAAATCAGCAGGTGAGATCATCATTTAACCCAGCAAAGATCATACCAGGTCTTGCGTAACTTAGTTAGCTTCAAGCTCTACAGTTTTTCCTGCACAATTAGCAAATGTAACTTATTTAATACCCTCAGCTTTTTGAAAATTAGCTACATCGGTAGTGCATCTCACAGAGCAGCTTCTAGGCATTTTCCTGTTGTTTGCTAGCAGATGTAAGTGACAAGGGGTCACCTTAACACAGCATAATTAATTTCTTTTTAAATCTTGTTCGCACAAGAGTAAAAATAATAAAAATCTTTCAGGACTTTGGGGGCTCCATTTGCACCAGATGCAGCAAAGATACTGAATTTTAGTGAAATAGCCTAATGCATATCATACAGCCCACACATTTTCGGCACTTTTATAAGCCACGACCTACACAGAATTTGCTCATACTTTTTTATGCCATATATCATATCTAATCTAATATCAATCATTGCTTAACAAATAAACTTGGATTGGCTAATAAGAATTCGAATGGTGCAATGCAATAAAAGATATAATCAAACAGTTTTATCTTATCATCTCAATTTGGTTTAGTGCTTGTTGGTGCAATCCCGCATTGTGTGGGCCAGTCACGTACGAACAAACCCCAAAAAAACATCCCAGATTACAAAAGAAGAAATATGCCTGCTATGTAATAACACACTCATACCTGCTTGAGTGTTTTTACGATGAAGCCCTTTCATGCAGCCTTTCAGTAAAACCACTTCAACTGCCTGCGATTACAATCAATGAATAAGAATTTGTCTTGGCAGCATCAGTGCCCACTCTTATCGCCGACTACATATTGACACACATACAGTTTTTGGATAGCAGGATCCTGCAACCCAAGTCATGTCGCAGACAGCGCTTGACTCATAGCACTTTAATAGTAAGAAGAAGTGTGAGAAGTAAAGTAGCACAGTAGACATTTAAATACTGCCACAACAGCCACAGAGATAAGAGCCAGATGCCACAAAACTGCTTTAACTAATATTATAATATAAGCAACACATGTTTATTGAGTCTTTAAGGCCCAGAGGTAGATAGTATATTTACTCAAGTGCGACAGTTAAGTACAGTTTTGAGCTACTTCACTTGTGCATTTTCAGTCTGTACAACTTTATACTTCTATTTCACTACATTTCCGAGGCTGTGTTACAGTTATTGGACAGCTGCTATTATCAGTTATCTTACAGACTGAGATTTTACATTAAAATAAGCACATAATAGGCTTATAAAACAAAACATTTTTTAAAGAACAAACCAGTGGTTCCTTTACTTTATTTTGGCTTGTGACCTCTTACAAAAAAAAACAGTGTGTAGCTGATAGGGCTGGGTATCAACTGACCAAAATAACCCAGTAACAAGCAGTATCAAAGCTCCTCCAGTCAAACGATACCTGCATTTGATCCTTTTTGTACCCAGATCTTGAAAAAAATGCTATTTGTATGGTTTTGCTCGCATCCAATCACCACAAGCATTCTTCCGTTTAACGCGACATGTGATTGGCCCACTACCACAGCAGCTACAACACATACAGTCTGTGGTGTGGTGTATTTGACGGAGCTGGCAATTCAGCAGAGATGCCACCAAAACATTCAAAAGTATGGCTACACTACATTACCTTGATGGGCATCCAACAAAGTAGAAAAAATCAACTAAGATACTGGGATTACTTAGAGGAATTGGTACTGTTATCATCATTTTTAAATGATACCCAGCATTAGTAGTTAGGGCCACTTGTCAAGTGTCATGACTCTATGTCTATGAGTTGTTTCCAGTTCTACCAAAGAGACATTTTCCCTCTGAACTTTTCAGATAATTTTATGTAAATACCCATTTGAGACTCAGAGAGATAAAACTATGCAATATGTCACCAAAAAAATCCAAAATATATGTAGCTGAAATGTGTTTTTACTTCTTTCCTTTCCCATTAATCACCTCAAAACCCCTTAGATATATGTTGTGAACCTTAGTAGGGTCAAACCCAAGGTTGGAAACCACTTAAATAAGCTAACTGACTGTACGTTCAAACCAACAGCGACCAGAGCTTCCAAAATGGTGGAAGTCATTCATTTTCAATGAGAGCCCGGCGACTTAGGTGACATGGGCGACCTGGTCGTCAGCCACACGTCTTGGGCGACCAAGGCAACTGGAGCGGTCCGGAGGGGAGTTAAAACTTGTTTAACTTTATGGTAATGAGCTCTGACGCGGTTCTGCGACAACCAATCGGAATGCTGACGTGCTTCGATGAAGCGGGTCTCAGAGAACAAGCCATGTAACTTTGGTAACTTTGGTTCCTACAGCACACTTGTTCCGACAATGGATATCGAGAAGTTGATTGAGAGACCAAAATAAAAATAATGAGGCTTGGGACCGTGTCGCGGAGGTAGTTGGTTGGTCTGGTGAGTTTTAAAGTGTGCAATGTGGGTAATAGAGAAGAGAATTGCAGGCATGCAAGTCTTCCTTGCTTGGTTTGAATGGCATGACATACGTTTTCTGTTTTCATTGACCATTAGGCTGACTATAAGCTTTTTGACTGGACAACAGCAAGCAGCAACTACGCTGCTTACAAGCCAGTAAGAGAGAGAGTAAGAGCCAGATCGAACGTTCAATGATTCACGTGATGAGCGACTAGAGCGACCAAAGCTGCCACAAATATTTTTGACAGTCGTGCTTCTTGGGTGTCTGCGAGAGACTTTGCCTCCTTGGAAGCTTCTGGTCTGAAGATACAGTAACTATAAAGTGGTTAAACCAAGCTCCACCTCGACCAGCTACAACATTAAAATGCTGCTTACACATTGATGCATCGTTAACTATTTTGATACTTTGAGTACATTTTGTTGATAATACTTCACTACATTTACTTAGGTAAGGTTTTGAATGCATGACTTCTACTTGTAATGGAGTATTTGACATTGCAGCATTGCTACGTTTACTCAAGTAAGGAATCTGAGTGTCTTTTCACTCCTGTTAAAATCCCACTTTTTTTGACTATATGAGTCTGGGGAATGTTCACATTCGTAGCTGTGAAGTGTCAGAAATCTGCATTTTGTGTTCCTCAGCTGACACATGCATGTTTTACTCATGCAAACAAATCTTTAACAGCAAGAAAAACATAAATAATTCAGATGTAGTCCTTGTCTAGTGTAAGTTCTTACAGAAACAAAGCTGTCAACCAGATTTAAAATGAGAGCCTTGTGCTGTGAATCGTCGGCGGTGGGTGGAGCTGCCCTGTTGTTGACGTCTACATCACAGATTGTGCATTTTAGTACTACATTGATCAATATCACTTTGCACTTCTCCTGACACCGACGCTTTCGCAACTGCGACTTTTTTCCATCATAAAAAATGCATGAGCAAGACACTGTGTGAAGTCATGCCTGGGCTGTACGTCGTTGTGAGTCAACAGTTTTGATCTACAAAACAAACGAACAACGCCTAGGAAACAAGACAAATACACCAAAAGCACAACATCTTATAAACCCTTGTGACTGTTAATTAACATCTCAAGGTAAAGCTAATGACCTGCCTTCCATTTTCATTCATTTTGCATGTGCTGACTTGTGAGCTTTCTCGCATGCAAACTCAAAGTCAAAAACATAATCATACAGAGAGTAGATAGTGAGTTGTGCTACCTCCCCACTGTTTGACCCATGGTGTAATGAGTTGTAATAAGCATATGTTAGCCTCCATTAGCCTCTTTCAGATTACCTTGGCTTGACTTGATCGAAGGTCAACACGCCAGGCAGGCGCTTCTTGAATTCAGAAAGGAACCCAGAGCTCTGAATAACATAGTCTGTGTATCAAAGCTGTTATTCTACCTGCTATCTCTTCTTGCCTCTACGCATATCTGCATGTAATTCTATCTTAAATCACCCCAAGCACACACTCACAAGAAGGGGAAAAAGTGTCACACAAGTTACCTTTCCCTCTGCAAGTCCAGACAGGTAGCAATCCCTGAGCTTCCTGGAAATCTTCAGGATGAAGGTACAAAAAGGTTTTTCTCCATTTTCTCTCATCTGTCGCTCCCTTTTACTCTCTCTGCCTCTCCTTCTATACTGGACCGCCAGCTATCTCAATGTCAGTTGACCTAGATCTGTGTGTTTAAGTCTTTACCGTTTGCCTCTCAATGTCTTGTGGCACTACAACACAAAGACACACCTGGAGCAGGAGCTAAGTCCGGCCCCCGCAAGCCTGCATCACCTGGGCACACCCATTACACACACACACACACACACACACACACACCAATAACAAACAGAGATAGGGAAATGTTGGTGTTGATAGTGCAACCCTCATTTTCAGTGAGTCGGTTTTACATTGACAGACTGCTCACACAAACGCAGACCCTCATCAATAGATACATGTATGGGTACTTGCCTGCACACACACACACACACACACACACACACACACACACACACACACACACACACTGAGGGACAAAGCCCTGAAGCTATTTCCAGAACAATACCCCCTCTCTTTCAATCGCTCCCCTCCGCTCTCCTGCTCTCTTTGTCTCTCTAGATGACCTTCCCGTACAGATAAACCAGTTTGACTGAGTATCCTGTTTAATACAACACTGCAGCAAAACAGCTGAGACGACCGCCATCTGATATCAGGTAGAAGCTGGACAGCCTTCATACTGTTTTTTAATCAAACGCCTGGCATGCTGTTTGAGCAGTGAGAGGTCTGTAGTCTTGTAATGAGAGGTAATAAATGTTCACACAGCAACTGAACCAGGAAGCACGCTGTGTTTATTTAAAGGGCTAATGACATCGCAGAGTGAGGCTGTGTTAACTAGGTGAAGACTTCCACAGCTGTGAGTGTGTGTGTGTGTGTGTGTGTGTGTGTGTGTGGAGGGCAGTGAGCTTATTACTGTGTCAGCTAACATAACAACATAGCATGAGGCAGACACAGACCAACATAAGCTTTGGCGTTCATTTGGAATGAAGTTTCTGACGTCTGCCATGCTACTGTAAGTCCAATATTCATTCTCCACTCATGTTTTTGTCTCCACCAACTCCTTGGCTACTAAATGCGCCACTATGTTCGCCAGCAAGTTGCTGGTTTACCGGAGCATCTAAAACAGGGGTTGAAAGATGCAAATATTCTCGGTGGAGCTGAAGGGAAGTGCAGAGTCGGGTGATAATTCTCTGATGAAAAAAATATGGACTAGTGCAGCTTTAAGTACACAGAGAAAACAATTTTCTCCTCAAGTCAGGTCCAGATAAACAGATTAATACTGCAAAATCTGACCTCACATGCTGACAGAAAAACCGGAAATGTGCAAAATATGTGCAAAAAATAATCTATATAACATGCAAAAAAACAATCAGTAAAGTGTTATTCAAAGCACTACAGGAGAGTGGTAGTTAGTGGTGTCATAAATCTGTAATGGCCATTAGTCATCCTAGAAAGCCAGACTAAACACAAAGTAAACTGTATTTACTCTGACTCAAAACATTGGCAGTCTGGCATCACCTATCATTAGGTCCTGCAGTACATACAGAAACTCTTTGACACAATCCACAATTTTAACTTAACACTTTACTTTGGTGACAGGAGAAAACACTGAAAACTTATGTCTGTAGTGCTCCAATTTTTATATAATAAGTCTAAGTCTAAATCTCCTTAAATCATATCTCAGACAAGAAGAGACACAAAGATCTTCGTAACCAAGGGTGTCAAACTCATTTTAGTTCCCTGGTCAAATACAGCCAAGTCATATCTCAAGTGGGCCGGACCAGTGAAACCATTGCATAACCTTTAAATAACAACACCTCTAAATGTTTCCCCTTCTTTGTTAAGAAGTGTGAAAAGAAGTAGAGTCTGAAAACGACGGACGAACAGGCTGAGATTTATTTTTTTCCACAGTCAGTCACTCATGTGCATTTCTCCATACAGTTCCACTCCTGTGTAGCAATGCTGGCATCACCACACCAAACTAAAGTGGAAGCTATTGAAGCAGGCGACGTCATGCCCTGCCGTTCAAACCATTTATGCATCCAGAGTTTTGGCAGTGCCTGAGCAATAGGCTTCCAGCAATAGTGTTTTAAGACAGAAGTAGGATACAGATTCTTTTCAGATTCTTGGGGCGGCAGTAGCTCAGACCATAGAGATTTGGCTTGAGAACCAGAGGGTCATCGTTTCAAGTCCCCGTCCACACCGAATATGGAGTATGAGCTGGTAGCCGGAGAGGTGCCAGTTCGCCTCCTGGGCATTGCTGACATGCTCTTGAACAAGGCACCAAACACTCAACTGCTTGGGGCAGCTGCCTCACTCTGACATCTCTCCATGGAATGCATGCAACAATATTTTGCACAATGCTCAATGTCTTTAAATATGACCACAATAAGTATTCATTGTTTTTTCAGACAGCTGTATCCTGGTCAGGCTGGCAAAGCCTTTGAAGCAGCAATGTACACGACTACACACTGTTAAACTTACTCCAGGAACTTGGCACCTCCTAGCCTTTGCAAGTACATCATTATTAGGTGTGCGCAGTCATCCAGTGGGCCCGCTTTGGCACCCTTTGGCAGGCTGGTTCTGGTCGTGTGCCATATGTTTGACACCCCTGCTCTAAACCAACATTTGTCACAGTGCGTCAGGATGAGATAGCGCAGATCATACAGCAATAAGAGAACAGATAATGACCACACTAAAGCCTAGTTCACATTACACGATTTTCACCGCGATTTTGACGTCGCAGAGGATCTTGAGGGCCACCTTGGGTCGGAGGTGAGTCGGCAGATAGTTTGATAGAAATGTGAGGAGGACAAGCCGCAGGGTTGCCAGGTCCGCTTATTAGCCGCGACTTTGGGCTTGTTTTTTTGTAAAGTCGCTTACAAACATTGGTTGTCGCGGGTTGCATTTTTTTGGGCTTGTTTCTAAAGTGGAGTTGCTTATTTGGGCTTGCTCTCTAAACATCACCTTTCTCTATATATATTTGTTGCTTCTTTTGGGCTTGTTTCCATAGTCCTGGTTGCTTGTTTCTCTCCCAAGATCTGGCAACGCTGACAAGCCGGCAAGCAACAACAACAATGGCAGCGTCCACAGGATCACGGGTAGCGCGTTGTGTTTGGACCCAGGCCCTGGAGGCAGATCTGATTCAACAATGGGAAGAATATTCATGCCTTTACGATGTGTCGTCTCCAAGTTAAAAAATGTAGTTTGGTGATGTCACCGCGTTATCTGGGGCTCTGTCGGTGAGGGCTCAGTGGAGAAATCTTGTGGTGTGCACACACAGGTCGTTACGCAGTTGGCGAGACTCCCGATGAAAGAAACACACATCGCCAGGTATGAACACTCAAAAGATTACGACAGTCTCTGCGACGCAAAATCGGGGTGAAAATCATGTAATGTGAACTAGCTTTTCGTGGCAACCTCTGGAGGTAAAAAATGAAGCCAACACAGAAGTGCCACAAGCTGCAGTTCTTTGAATGCCCACTTGAGGCTGGCTCCAGAAGCCAGTCAATCCCCATAGACGCCCATGTTAAAATGCCCAATCTCACAGCAGAAATAAACACGTTTACAGACGGTGCAAAAAACAGTTTTGGTCTCTACAGCTGATTTCCCCGTTCATGCAAATATTAAGGCTTAAAGTCGCACATAATTAAGGGCGGGCTGCTTTTAGTGACAGGCTGTCTGCTGAAATGTCATCAGCTTTTCAGTCAGATCCACCCCTCTCTCCTCACAGCCAAATATGGTCACTTCTGGCAAAAGAAATGATACAAACCAATGGGTGACGTCTCAGTAGCAATGCCCATCATTTTTAGTCTATGAACAGAACAAATAAAACTTGATTCAGAACACTTCCGTGTTTCTAACTCTGCTGTGTGTGTTATCGATTCGTGTGCAGGCAGTTTGCAGTATGATTAATGCAGCTAACAAGTCTCACCGAGATCAAAAGAAGTGTAAATGAGACTTTAAATATAGCTTGTTTATGTATAATATAGCATCACTCCCCCCTCAAGGCACAGTCTTAGTGCTCACTTATAAAAGAGTGAAAGTGATTAAAGCTCTCACTGATCACTTGTCTGGCCTGTGTGAACCTGTGGGCCTTTATCATAGACACAAAGAAAACTAGCCCTTTATCGAGTTTCTTTATTCCACACAGAGCTGGGATATTGAGATACTCCAGATAAAAGTATATTCGGTGGAGTGTGGATTGAGTTTGCCTTCTGAAACCAGGCTGAATCTGGGTCAGAGGAACCAGCCTTTTCCTGTGGAGGAACTTTTCAAAGCATAATAGATGTGTGTAATTTAGAGTTCAGCTGCCTCATAGGCTTTTGGATAAGCATCATGATTATAGGCCACTGCGGTGGGTGGCATGAGGCGGTTCTGGCGGGTCCAAAAAAAGGACACTGCAGCTGTTATTTTGTTATTTTAAGGTTTAATCAAAACCAGCATTTATTTTTACCATATGTCCCATTGTTGTTGCCATATGTTGCCACTTTGTTTATGTTCTTTTGAAAGCGGGGATCTTCTCTCGCTGCCCTGAGCTCTCCTTTCTCTTAACGTCCCCCCACCCCCCAGCTTCGCGCAGGAAGTACATAATAAGTGGAGACAAACACAGGAAGCAGGATGGCTGTCGTGTTGTGAAGCTATTTTTCTTCCCCTCTCCTTCCATCACAGGCCGAGGCTACGTCAACCTCCTCTCTTGGACAACTACGTCAGTTATTGGACGGCACCAGAAAAGCAGCGGGCAGGAAGCCGACTCTCCATTTTCTTCACCCCCCTGGTCTGAAAAACAACCAGCTCCAACCTTTTTCCTTAAATAAATCCATAAAGCTGGGCTTCCGCTTTGCCAAAACACTTTGAACAAATACACACACCGCTGCCGTCCTTATTTACAACTCTACACAAGTCTTTCCACTGAATGGGGGGGGGGGTCATAAATACATCTTCTGAAGCTTTTTTTTTTAAAAGATAACCATTGTTTTTTAGAGTAGTCCACAACCCAGACCCCTTCCTTCCTATCTTTCTCTTTGCTCCTCTTCTCACGCTTTCATCTATGTATCCCTTGGTGCCCGTTATCTGCTCTCTTTCAAGTAAAACTCTGTGGCATTCAGGTCAAAGCTGTTCACTCCCCTTAAAAGGGAAAAAAATCTTCCCTGGGATGCTATTACGCTGTTAGATATCATCAGTCTGTGATGTTCTGCAAGTTAATTTGAAGGGAATACTCTTCAGTGTGCAAACTTTAATCTGGCTCCTCTAATTCTACTTCAGTGAGTAGGGATGGGTATCATTAGGATTTTATTGATACAGATGTCCATTCTAATACTGCTTATCGAGACAGAGTCTTATCATTATGCTTATTGATACTACTCCCCATAATTTGGCGCAAAAAAAGTAGGGTAAGAGGTAACATTAACAGATGTGAAAATTTCAACAGTTATTTTCTAATTACTTTTTAGCCTATATAAAATGAGGGAAGAGCAGTTGCTACAAACAGGCACTGTGGCCCGAGGCAGTGCGGGTCGTCCAGTAATAGGATCAGCAGTTCGATCCCCGGCTCCTCCACACTGCATGTTGAAGTATCCCTGGGCAAGATACTGAACCCCAAATTGCTGTGACTGTGTATGAATGTTTAAGTGAGTAGCAGGTGGCACCTGCCACCACCAACAAATGGTGGTAATGTGCCTTAATGCTGCTTCACTACCAGAAGCTAAGCTTAAACAATATTACAAATTACCAAAGAACAACAGTCATTGAGCTTCTCAGAAGCTAAAGCCCCTTTTACACTGCCAGATTTTCGGCGAATGTTGGGCCGTTTTGCCGGCAAGCTGCGAGCGTTTAGACACACAGAGCCGGATTGGCGAGTTGATCCAAGGTGCCCAATTTTCCGCCTCATAGGGTAGTCATATTGGCGGAACCTTTTTGGTTTAAAAAGAACGAGGCGCCCTTCCGCAACAGGAGTGGCTGTTGATGACTTGTGGGAGGAGCTGTTGATGACACCGCACATGCGAGCCACTGGCGGTGGATAAACAGGAAACAGCTGATAGCAGGAATTAGCGAGCAGCTAGTAGCAAGAGGGAAACACAAACCTGACAGACACTGTAAAGATGAGCAACTGGGGAGACAAGGAATTGCGCGCCCTCCTTGTCCTCGCAAATGAGGAGGCCATTGACCGTCAGATGACTGGGACGGTGAAGGACGGGCCGACTTATGAGAGAATCGCCGAAGGACTGACCAGCCGCGGCTTCCCTCCCACGTCCCTGTTTACGTCACATGCTGAGCTACACGCTTTGTTACTTGCTAACGCCCCCCATTGCCCCGAAAATGGCGCATTCTGTATGAACAAAAGTAGGCAGGCGGCATTTTGCTGCACAGATTGGGCTTTCCTGCAAATTTGCACAATTCCTATTTAAAAAGGCCTCAACAGAAATAGATAACAAAGAAAATAACTTGAAAATGTGTTTAAATAGGCCTCACGGTTCTTGGAACCCATCCCTATCAGTGAGTGATTTCCATCAAAATGTCCAGTTCCTGTCAGAAATCATTTTATGGGTATGTACAGTAGCTAGCTAGCTAGCCAAAGTATGTGAACACCCAATTATTACACATTATTACAAAACCATAGTCACAAATTTGCTGTTATAACTAAGGCTGCCCCTTTAAAGTCGGACATTCGTCTCTGGATTTGGCTGCAGAGTGAGCGCTCTTGACTTTCACACCACCCTTTGGAACAGACGGCCGTAGACGTGATGCAGCTGCTGCATCTTTCCACAGCAAGGCTCTGAGATAACATAATCTCCTCTCTTCTGCTTGGATGTGGTGAATTCACAGCTCACAGTTACTTAATACAACATAGTCTCTGGCTTTTGTTTGAATCTAGTGTCAACAAAAAATGTTGCACATTTCCGACCGGTCGTTGGCACCATTAGCTTGTTTCCTATATTACGTTATTGCCTCTGTCACACTGAACATCCAGCTGAGCCCTGGTTAGACGTAAAAACTTTTATGGGGAAAAATATTTGTATTAAAGAGCTGAATGTGATTTGATTGACATAATTCTGAGCCCTTGTTGCAGCCATTTCCACCAGATATTGGAGCTTGGCTGCAGGGATTTGCACCTATTCAAACACAACATTAGCGTCACTGATGTTGGGCGATAAAGCCTGGCTCAGAGCACCATTATACTCTCACAGAACTGCTTGTAGGATGGTCGAATAGCTTCAGAGACCTCCTACCGCCTCACACCTTTTCGATGTCACAGTCGAGGGGGCTTCGATATCTGTGACTTCCTATAACGGACAATTCAACATTCACACCCACTTCACAGAGATAAAAAAGGATTCAGGGTTTGAATTTTTCTTTCTAGCTCTCTCAACACAGTCAGACAGCACGTCGTATGTGCGAGATATTTTCTGACACAGCCTGGCCCTCACAGTTGGTGTTTCAGCTCATCGCAAAGGGGTTGGACGGGGTTGAGGTCAGGACTCTGTGCAGGCCAGTCAAGTTCCTCCACATAAAAATGGGCAAACCATTTCTGTATTGACCTGGCTTTGTGCACAGAAGCATTTTCACTTTACTGAACTGTTGCCACAAAGCTGGAAGCAAACACACAAACTAAATGTTCACTGTATGCTGTCATATGAAGATTTACCTTCATTTGAAATCAAGGGTACGGATGCAAACAGCTCCAGACAAACAGGAAACTAAAGTATGTGTAAACACATCAAAAAATTTCCTCTTCCCTCCTTGTGAAGACCACATCCGTGAATCATTCAAAAGGACTCTTTTTTTATGAAATGTGATCCCACCCAAGTGAACCATTTTATAACAGCTGGGCTTCTTATTCAAAAAGCCTTGTCACTGTATTTGCATTCAGTTCTATTGAGGCTACCTTCAGTACAGAAACATGATGCTGCCTTCTTTGTGTTGAATTTCTTGCTGTGTAATTGCTGTGTAGTATCTGTTATCTGTATTAACCATACATGTTTCAAGCTTGATTTTCACCTCAATCGATGAAACCGAACCTGAACACACACTTTCTTTCTTTCACCTCGAAGCTTCATTGTTCACTCAAGGTTTTCACTTCATGCATTCTGACTCACACATCCAAGTTTCCCTCATTAAAGAATCAGCAAGTGGCCGTATTGGATTCTACTCAACAGACTGTCCTTGGAGACGGCCTGTGATACTGGATGCTGTTTATGGGGAGAGCAGGTGTACAGCACATCGACCGGCCAGACCACCACATACATTATTTACTGCGAGCTGCCGCCATGTGACACGGGCACGGAGGAAGTCTGCTCATTCGGAAACAGAGTCAGTGCAACTTCTTTTTTTAGCAGCCAGGAGTTTCTTGAGGCCCAGTGTGAAGTAAAACCAGAAAGCCATGTTTAGGTCAAGTGTGGTTGTGGCAAGAGTTGGTCAGTAGGTCATCATGACTGAGGGGAAACGTTGCGTTTCCTATATAGCTATTGTTGTGGTTTTTAAGTTTTCTACCATATGACAAGAAATCCTCTGCTGTCGAATGTTCTCTGAAAGGCCTCAAAATAAAAGTCACAAGTTCAGCCATCTGAAGAGCTTCTGATAAGGCTCAACAAACCCCACTATCAAGTCACTAAACATTAACAGAGGTGAAAGATCATGGGAAATTCACCTCTGCCATGAACCTTTTCACTTCCTCAGTGTTAGTTCAACTTAAGTCCATATAACAGATGTTATCCTGGAGTCAGTGCATGTCAGTAACAAACTGCATACAAAGACACATATTTTTATGCATAAGAGTGCAGAAAAAATGTCTTCAAAATACAATAAAATTAAAATAAAGACTAAAAGACTGAGTCTGCAGCCATGCTAGCTGCTCTGTGAGACACAGTAGTGCTTTGAGGTATCTGCTAACATCAACATACTAACATGCTCACACTGACCAAGTCATTGTATTGCAAGTCACAAGTTAGTCTCAAGTCTTTGCACTCGAGTCCCAAATGAAGACAGGCAAGTCTCAAGTCCTAACCTTTGAGTTTAGTGTTCTAAACAAGTCATAATGTGCTCTTCACCGAATGTAATGCCATTTTAACAACAAGAGTTAGAAAATTAATCAACAAAAATCCTCAATGTTTTGTTAAAGTTTGTTAAAACAAGTGCTATTGGGGCGTCGGTGGCTTAGTGGTAGAGCAGGCGCCCCATGTACAAGGCTGTTGCCGCAGAGGCCCAGGTTCGAGTCCAGCCGGTGGCCCTTTGCTGCATGTCTCTCTCTCTCTCCCCCTTTCACACTTAACTGTCCTGTCCATTAAAGGCAAAAAATGCCCAAAAAAATATCTTTAAAAAATGCTATTGAACTTTATGCACATTCCTAGCATGTAGTACTATTTACCAGTACCACAACAGAATACATTCTGTATATTTCTCTCCTGTCTTAATATATTCAACTCCTCTCACGTTATAAAAATGTCGAGAACTTTTACTTCCCCAGTTCCCTAATTTGAAAGATTCTCACTTATCTCTCACTTAATGCAAAAAGGTTCGGTGCAATAAGCTACGGCTTCAGACCTTCACCTTTTCGGTCAGCTTAACTTGCTTTGGTTTGTCACTGTTTCAGAAAGTAATGATTTATCATTGTTATTATTTTTATTACTATTATTAATATTTCTTTTTTTACTTGTATATATTTGCTGTGAGTTAGAAAATGATCAGAATAAACTATACTACTACTACTACTGCTTTAGCCCAGTGTAGGCAACCTGTGGCTCCAGAGCCACATGCAGCTCTTTAGCCCCTCTCCAGTGGCTCCCTGTGGCTTTCACAAAAAAAAAAAAAAAAAGGAAATTAATAGCAATAATAATGAAATTAATAATTAATCATCTATTTAACAGTGTGTGGACAGATTTGTTTGGATTCATCGCTAATGCTGCCAAGTTAAAGTACCAGATTATTATTAATAGGCCACTGCAGAGGAGCCACGTTGTAGCAAAACATATCAATGAATGCTCATTTAGACCTATTTGTAATGTTTATAGGCTGATTAAGACTTAATAGGCTGTGTTAGTGATATTTGAGTAGGGCTCAAATATGTTTTGCTGCTCCAGACAGATTCTTTATCTTTTGTATAAAATGTGCTATATAAATAAAGTTAATACTATTATTTTCTGTAAGACTAGTGTTCCTTTGAAATCATACTGTATGTTGTTGCATGTTTTATGTCTGTTGAAATAAAGAGATTACCATTGACATTAGTTCATCCAGGAAATGAAGTAAAATGAATTGATTCATGGCTCAGTTTTTAAACAACATACTTATTAAACTTTGGGCTTTGGGTATGAAGTCAAAAGCCTCAAGGCTAAGTGAAGTCACAAGTCGAGTGCTTTAGTCGAGTCTTTGGATTTTACAGTTGAGTTTTCAAATTTGTAACTCGAGTCCAAATCATGTGCCTTGAGTCCCATACCTCTGCACAGTGACAACATGTTGATGCTGAGCAGGAATAGCCAAATGTGAACCATGTTCACCGCCTGAGTTTAGCTTGTTAGCGTGCTAACATTTGCTAATTAGCACTAAAGACAAAGATAGATGAAGCTGATGGGGATGCCAATAATTTGCAGATATCTGGTCTGAGGGAGTTTTAGGTGAGTCAGAATTTTGCGATGATGTTAGCACTACAGGAATTTATTGAATTTATAGAAAAATATCAGCATTTGGGTTGCCTTGGGGGAAGAGCACTAAACACACACACACACACACACACACACACCATCTTCATTTCCCCCCTGTCTGAATCACAGTGACGTTATGCCCTGAGGGTTTTCTGAAAGCCAGCCGACCGCATCTGCTGTTTATTCAACAAACTGGTCGGCGAGCTCAGCTTGTGTGGTTTCACAGAGGACCGTCCTAATTACTGTTAGCTGTGACGGCCAGGACAGTCATGACAAATAAAAAGTTCTCCTAATCCCCTCTCAGCTCCGTCACATTACTTTATTGTGTGAACAGAGGGAAAAACTAATAAAGTGGGTAGTAGGAGATTGTCAGCACTCAAACACCGCGACGGGCTCCACAGAACAAAGCTGTGAGAAATCATCTCACTCTCTGTAACACACTCCAGTGACAAAATGATGGATGTGTTTCAATGAGGCAAAAGGAAAAACACTCACCTGTGAAGTTTCCAATTCATCGCAGCTGCTCCCCCTCCTCGATTGGTTGCTCGGGGTGCTGCTGTCAGGCGTTAAGGGCCGGTAGCCAATGAGAGGCACTTCGCTTGACTCCACCCCTGGCAGGTCACAGCCACCTGTTCGCATGTTACGGGGGAGCATGGTGCCGGGCAGCTGCCACAGACAGGAAGGATATAAGATGAGAAGTGTGTAATGGTCTCTTAGGCAGTCGTTCAAGCAAAAATCTTGAGAGTCTGTTGGGACTAAATAAGTGACAGCATGAATTAGTGCTCAAAATAATACAAAGTAACATCTGAAGCCTATTATACATTATATACATCCTTATAAACCACTCTATGGAGTCCTCACAAAGACCAAGAGAGCACTGGCTTCCTGCATGCAAAATAATTAATATTAAAATACTGCTGTAGTTTTATAATTCTCTGAATGGCTTAAGGCCAAAACCTATGTCTGATCCGTCGCTACTGTACATTACGAACTGTCCACACCTCTCAAATTATCTGGGTCAGGTCTGCTTCTGTCCTCAGGGTCAAAACTAAACATAGAGAAGCTCAGGTTCTATCCACCACATATCTGCCACAAACATTTGCTCCAACTTTCTGTCCTTTAATTTGAGGCTTAAGACTTTTCTATCTGTCACTACCTTTAACTAAATTAACTTTAAATGAACTATTCACTCATATCTGACACAGCACTGCATTTCTCATTCCTCTGTTTACAGTTTCATTCAAGTATACCTCATATTTATCTTAAAGTTGCTTATTAGAATTTGCAATTTATGTCTTTTTATATCACCTCGTGTTCATTGTATATCTTGTCTTAAAGGGACAGGCTCACAATTTTCCAAGTCTGTATTAAAGCAGTAATTAGGTGCCCATATGAACACTGAAACAGGTCTTTCTTGTTACAATCATTCCTCCAGTTCATCATGGCAATTAAAAGATCCCTCTCCAATGTGCTTTCAATGTAAGTGACAGGGACAAAATCCACAGTCCTCGTTCTGTGTAATAAAACTTTATCTGAAGCTGATACGCTAAGCTTTAATATCCTTTTATGTCTCATGCATAGCACTTTAAATTGCCTTGTTGTTGAAAGGTACTATACAAATAAAGTTTCCTTTCCTTAGTGGACAGGTTTCTAAACGCTGACACGTGGGTAGATTAAAGATGGAATGACTGAACTTTTTATGATCACATAACAGTCTAATTAGGGCAAAAAAAGGCTTGGGGCGACATCGAGGTATTAAGGTATTTGGGGTACTTGTGATGTTCAATACAATGAAAAATACAGCTGCTCCTCTTTTTATTAAACTGATACAGAGATGCTGTATCGAGGTGATGTATTGCAGTGTACAACACGTACCACCAGAGGTCAATCTAGACAGATGGTGACTATGGGGATAACGTTACAGGACTGCTAAAAGAAGACCCGCTGATTGGGGGTGTTTCCACATTTAACTTTATCTTGAGATGACAACTGCAAAAAGGAGTTTATTAGCCACATGATTTTATTCATCAGATCATCTCCATTGGTAGGTGGCCCCGGGGTAGACACAGATCACGCTGATGGATTACATATCTGAGACTCTGCATGAATGACACCCCAGAATCAGGTCGAATCAGCTGGCCTGATTCTGGCTGCCAACACTGCCATCTGTAGCCCCTTTTACACTGCCAGATTTTACACGAATAACTGCGAGCGTTTAGACACACAGAGCCGGATTGGCGAGTTGATCCGAGGTGCCCAATTTTCCGCCTCGTAGGGTAGACATATTGGCGGAACCTTTTTAGTTTAAACAGACCGAGGCGGCCTTCCGCAACAGGAGGGGCTGTTGAAGACTTGTGGGAGGAGCTGTTAATGACGCCGCACATGCGAGCCACTGGAGGTGGATAAACAGGAAACAGCTGATAGCAGGAATTAGCGAGCAGCTAGTAGCAAGAGGGAAACGCAAACCTGACAGACACTGTAAAGATGAGCAACTGGGGAGACAAGGAATTGCGCGCCCTCCTTGTCCTCGCAAATGAGGAGGCCATTGACCGTCAGATGTTGGGGATGGTGAAGGACGGGCCGACTCATGAGAGAATCGCCGAAGGACTGACCAGCCGCGGCTTCCCTCCCACGTCCCTGTTTACGTCACACGCTGAGCTACACGCTTTGTTACTTGCTAACGCCCCCCATTGCCCCGAAAAAGGTGCAAGTAGGAAGCCGGCATTTTGCCGCACTCCCCGATTTTGTTTTTATACTGCCAATGCTGAAAGAAGACTGATTGGGCTTTGCTGCAAATTTGTACAACTCCTATCTAAAAAAGGCTACTGGGACATGCTACATTGAATTTTATCGCCAGCAGCTAAGCTTTTTTAGTACACAAATTCCATCATATACCGGACACCCCACTGAAATGTCAAGATGGTATGAAAATATGAAAAAATAGACACGCCTAAACAAAAATACATGACAGTCATTGAGCCCCTGTGTGTAACTAACCAACTATGTATACTCTGAACCTACTGAAGATCAACCACAACAACTTTGACAACTGTAATAAAAACAGTACAGCCACCTCTGAGTGCAAATTCAACACATTTTAAGTGAAACTAACACACTACAGTGCGTTAATGGCAGCTTGGAGGCCATTTCGTGGTTAATTTGTTTAACACATTCATCATGCCCCACAGCAGGTCAGGATTTGCATTGCAACCCCTCCTTCCATTTCCCTTTCCCCGCTTTGGTATTTGGATTGCCAGGAAGATAGACATCTAGTAAACATTGTTTCAGGAAGAGAGTTGTAGGAAAGACAGAGAGATGGAGAGGCTGATACAGTATAAGCACTATGGAAATGAGAACTATAGATTCTGATAGTTGTGCTAATAGTGCATTGCATGTAAATAAATGAAGTGTACGATGAAGTTTCTTTTGACTTCCTTGCGAGCAGATTGGCAGAATGGCTGTCAGGCGGCTGCTGTAACTGAAAGTCTATCGAATCAATCCCCTAAGGAGCGTGCTGACACTTCAATCCTGGTGCAAATTTCCTCTCAAGAACCCCCCGTCGACTCTCACAGCTCTGGATAAGTAAGAGCAGGAGCTAAAAAGCCTCGAGTGAGATATAAAAATGTGTTGGCACTCCCAACTTTCCATTGTGCTTTTGTCTTGGACTCCTGCAGCTCTGTGGCATTTGTGCAACACTTAATCTCTCCTACAGTGACCACTTGTAATTTCACTCGTTGTAATCATGTTTAAGAGTCTAGTTTGCAGTCTGCATGAGAGAGGGAAAGACACATGCAGGCTTGCAGGGAAAAGAAGTCATAAACAGTGTGGCTCATGCCCTGACCAACGGCCATGCAGAGGTCTGAATGCCTGCTATTCACTGGCTCTGACCAAAGCAAACAGCCCACATATGACTGAGGTGATACTCTACAGTTGTAACTAGGTTACAGTCAAGTCACACCCCATAATGCTCCTTTTTCTGCTTTATGCCGCCATAGGGTGGTGCTACAGTTATGCTCAGTCCTAATGATAGCTTCTGTCACAATGTAGGCTGGCTGATGAGAATAATACCTGCCAGTGTGAGGGCTGTAAAAGTTTGTGCGTGCTGACACTCCTATTAAAACACACACACACACAGTGACAACTGGTGACACTTGCTTCCTATTTATGAGTCACTCAATAACATGAAGGCCCCTGGAAATTTAAACAAGTATGCAATAGACTGAAGCAAATAGAGGAAGAGAAATGAGGGAAGCTGTAAATCAACTTACTTATAGCCAAGTGTCATTCGCAGGATGTGCGTTATCCAACTGTGGGGAGCTGGATTCAGGCAGCATTGGGTGACAGCCGGGTGCTGCTGGATCCGTGGCCGGCTCAGCTGAGGAGAGTCGCGCCCATCTGTACCACCGTCACCAACGACAACGACGAGGGAGTCTCCGTCCAGCCGCCTCGCCCCCCACCCTCTGTCTCTCCCCTCTATCAGTGTCCCCACACCGCTCGTCGGTCCAGCCTACAGCAGCTGATAGCCCACTTTAGCCAAGCTGCAAA
The DNA here is from genome assembly GCF_006386435.1 of Epinephelus moara. Lineage (NCBI taxonomy): Eukaryota > Metazoa > Chordata > Actinopteri > Perciformes > Serranidae > Epinephelus > Epinephelus moara. The sequence continues at coordinate 36,693,939 of NC_065511.1, read as the reverse complement.
CTCCCTCCGTCTCCTCCTCCTCTCCTCCTCCTCCTCCTCCTCCTCCCCCTCTGTGTCTCTCTGACGTCGCAGTTCCTGTATGTTGTGCGCTCAGCGCTTTGGCAACAGCTCCGTCTCTCTGGGTGGTACACAGTGTGAGGATATTGTACACTGCACCGGCTTCAATGCACCGCTCCTCCGGGGGAAGTGTGACTTCAGGGACTGAATGGGGAACAATCCCAGCATGGACGCATTTCCGCACGGTTGGCTCGCGCGTACGCACGCACGTAGACTACACACGCGCGCATTTGTGTTGCCAGTGATGATCTTTAAACCTGTAACCTCTTCACCTCATATAACCTAATCCTCACCTTCTATAACCATAAATCCAAAAGCACAGAGGTTAACTTTATAACTTCATTCTAATAAACTTTGTTCCAACTTGCCACCAAACCTTAAATATCTCACAGGCTAACTTTTTATAATCACATAGCAGTCTCATTAGAACAAAAAAGGCCTGGGTGGTGTCAAAGTATTGAGGTACCAGGGTATTCACAAATCTTAAAGGTATGATGTTCAATACAATGAAAAATACAGACGCTCTTCTTTTTATTAAACTGATACAGCGATGCTGTATTTAGGTAATGTATTGTACTGCACAACGCACGCCACCAGAGGTCAGTCTCTACTGGTGGAAAAGGCAGCTGAGCTTAGAAAGATAGTGACTATGGGGATAACGTTACAGGACCACCTTTACCTTGAGATGATGACTACAAAAGCAGCTTGATTTTATTTATCAGGTCAGAGGGGAACAATCCTAGCATGGATGCATTTCCGCACGAGCGGCTCGCACATATGCACGCACTTAGGCTACACGTGCGCACATTGATGGTCCTTAAACCTGCAACCTCTTCACCTCATATAACCATAAATCCCAAAGCACAAATGTTAACTTGATAACTTTATTCTATTAAAATTTATTCCAGCTTAATGCCACCAAAACTTAAAATATCTCATAGGCGTAGTTTCAGGAGGAGGACATATATTTCAATGAAATTAAAGACATTTCTGCCATTCAGTGATGCAGAAAAATCACCAGAAGGCAGGAAATTAAGTGTTTGATGCTCATATTTCCTGTAATATTTTACATTTGTCTGAAATGGGCCAGTCTGCAAAATTAGTACTTTTACTTTTGGTACTTTGAGTACATTTTTTCCACTTTATTTATCAGTTTTCACATTTAAGAAAACATGTATACAACAATACAGGAAAAAACATTTTTTCTTTTTTTACCCCCTAGGAGCAGTCAGATAAAATCTAATATGAAATAATAATGCGCCCCCAAACAACAGTAATAGACAGAGTGTGTATGTGTGCCTGTGATTTAGAGTTAAGATTCTACAGCAGATGTTGAGAACCAACAGTACTACAACCTCACAGCTGTTCAAACAGATATGTAATAAAAGGTTGCCATACACTGCTAACACTGTCCTTATGTCCTCGTAAAGCAAACCTTATCTTTTCTAGCTTCAACAATTGTAGTGTCCCTTTGGCCCAGTCTTTAAAAGGGGGGGTCGCCTGCTTCGAATTAAGTAACATAAGTCCTCTGGATAAAAGGGTTACATATTAATTAACTTTAATAATAATAAACTTTATTTATATCGCACATTTTATACAAGAAATGCAGCACAAGGTACTTTACAATAAGGGCAGACATTGAACATAAGCATAACCAATACAACTTGACTGAACCTTAGGGAGATGATAGTCTTCACACTGAATACCAAAAATTGCTGTAAGAGGATTTGGATCAATTGTTCTTCCAAGCATTTTGGAAAGGGCTTCAAAAATGGAGAACCTGTAAACTGAGAGACCCGGGCAAGACCAGAATGTATGAGCTCGTGCTGCAGGTGAGGGGTACATCTTTAAGGGTACTTTGAGTATATTCTGATGCTACTGCTCATGTTCTTTTCCTTAAATTACATTTTTAATGCAGGATTTTTATTTGTGTGAGAGAATTTCTACACTGTGGTATTGCTTCTTTTGCTTAAGTAAAGATCTGAGTGCTTCCTCCACCGCTGCATAACTTATCCTGGTCCTTCATCCATACTCAAGGTATCAAATATTTCTACTTAATGCCACTTTTTTATGCCACTACACTTGAGGAAAAAAAAGCACTGTACTTTTTACTCCTCTTATCTGACAGCTTTACAGCAATCACTGGTTACTTTGCAAGACATACTTTATGCACAAAAAAGATGAGCAACATTTTATATCATGTAATGCATTGTTACAGATGTAATTACACAAAATAAAGCTCAAATTAGCAACACCTTGGAACGCCCAGTAACTCAGTAGGTAGGACCTTCCCCATGCACAAAGGCAGCGTCCTCGCTACAGCAGCCATGGGTTCGATTCTAGCCCAAGGCCCTTTGCTGCATGTCATCCCACCTCTCTCTCCCCCTTTCACACTTCAAAAACTGTTCTGTCATTGAAGGCAAAAAAGCCCCAAAAATAATCTTTAAAAAATTGCTCCATCTTGACCAAATACAACAGTACATATGCTGCTTTAACAGTAAATGCACCAGTAATAAATAGTACCCATTATTTATAATACACTCACATACATTTTTTGTGCATAACGAGTACTTTTACATACTTGCAAGTGAAATTTTGCATGCAGCATTTTACTCGTAATAGAGTATTGTCACACTGTGGCACTGGGACTTTTCCTGAAGTAAATAATTTGAATATTTATCCACCCCTCATGTTGTGAATGTTGTAAAACTGTCACCACTCTGTGGCTGTTAGTGCCAAATGCTTTACAACAATGTCAAAACAAAGTGCAGCACCACATAGAGACATTTCTAAATGTCTGAGGCGAGATGCAGGACGAAATGTCCATACATGTTCACACTGTTACGCTCTGAATTATGCTATGGCCATTACAGTCACAGCACAAAAGGAGGGAATGAGAGTGCTGTTAATCTCTTCAGGGGAGCTCCAGAGACTTGGACAATCTATAACCTGAGACAGTGGTTCCCACCTGGTCCAGCCATGGGGTCCAGATTTCTCCTTGGTCATTAGTTCCTGGTCGCACAGTGGGATATATTCAGTGTCATTCTTGTGTTTGGCCATGCCATTGAGCTAGTTTCTCTGTCAAGTAGCTGTTGGTTAGTCACTCATGCTACAGCAGAACACGGCAGGTCCGTTCAGAATTAGTCTGTGACCAACTTCTGGACTGCGACCCACCATTTAGTATATATGGTGTGGTTATAATATAATGTCTGATCTTTGACTTGCTAAAGTGATGTGAAAAGTTTAAGCAACTGGTTTGTATCTGCACGCAAACACACATTTGTCTCCTTTTAGACAGCTTACTGACAGCAACTGTGTGTGTGTGTGTGTGTTTGTGTGTGTGTGTGTGTGTGTCCGAGTCCCATGACATCTCATGACACTGATCCAAACAGTATCATGCTTACCTCTCCTAACCATCTCTGATTAATTAGCTGATGTTCTTATCAGTGAGGGGCTGACTGACATTAGACATGTCTCTGTTGTTGCCTACCTCCACTGTTGAAGGACGAACAGAGCCGTCTGCAACCATTAAGTCATCCTGACACACTGATTACCACAGCCATCATGTGACGGTGATGACCAAGTGCATTATGGACAGGAAGCTGAAATGTGATAAGAGCTTTTGACAACACACTCACTGTGTGTGTGTCACTGACACAATGTCCTGAAGAGGTACAACTCTCCAGTATTTCAAGACCAGTGGTGGAAAAGGTACAAGGATCCTACACTTAAAGGGACAGTTCACCCCAAATCAAAAATACATGTTCTTCCTCTTACTTGTGCTACTCATCAGGCTTGATTGTCTGGAGTAGAGGCCAGGTGTAAACATTAATGGCGACCTCTACAACTGAGCTGTAACATTAGCTCAGGTGAGCCAGCAGCTCCTCTCATCTATGAGTAGATGCACACTTAATTCTGCACAGTGACACTGTTGGCAGCAGTTTGACTGAAAGAAAATAGTTATGTGGATTTTGAGTAACTTGGTCATGATTTCTAGAAAGGACATTGCTGTTTAGTTTTTCAAATTCACTCTTTTGGCTATTGGAGAGATCGATGGACAGACCTTTAATGTCATTGCACAAGTACAAAGAAACTGGTGGCTATCCTTGCTGGGGCAAAAGAAAAAAAAGAGTACGACAAAGGCAGACATCTCTACGGCCGATATCTCCAACACTTTTGGGGGATTTTGGGGTGAACTGTCCCTTTAAGACAAGGCAAGTTGTAGCACAGTTCACCAACAAGTGAATTTAAACTGCTCTACACAAAACATCAAAAACATCTAGACAAAGTACAAAAAAAAACACACCATAAAGGGACATTTAAACACAACTAAAACGGTAATTAAAAAGCAAGAGAACAGAAAATATAAGCAAACTAAAATAGAAGAGCACAGGTAGAAAAATGCAAGGACAAAAGTCACAGTGCAGTGTTAAAAAATGAATAAATTGAGGACAAAATAAGGAGTGCTGCACTGGGTCAAGGCTCTGTGTAGTTAGTTGTAAAAAAAAATAAAAAAAATCAGGTGCTCTTCAAGGATGGAGCAAAGAGTCGCTTAGAGATAATTATATTTATTTGCCATTGTACCTATTGTCTTGTTATTAAATATGTTAATATTTATAGAATACATTTATGTCATTTTCATTTGCAATTTCTGTCAATGTGTTGTTTTTTGGTCTAGTAGGGTTTACACCGATATATCATATGACCTGTGTCACGTGACCCTCACATGGGCTCTTCAATTTCGCACCTGTTTCCAACGCATTTTACACCCTGATGAAGACTTGGATGCACTTTGCTGCCTGTACTATGGACTTTTACACTAGGTGAGCTGTCCAGTCGTTTTTTATCTTTAAATGAATAAGTTGATTTTATAAAAGGCAGCGGCAACAAGAAAGTTCTGAAGGCCTCATCAGTAAAAGTAACAATAGGCTACCACAGTGTAAAAAACTCTTAAATTTAAGTCCCACTTTCAAAATGGTTCTGAAGTTAAAGCACAAAAGTGCCATTAAAATATACTTAAAGCATCAAAAGTAAAAGAAGTCATTATTAGTGATTTTTATTAGTGATGCATTCATGTGTAAGCATCACTAATGCTGCATTTGGTAAAAGTGGAGCTACTTTAATTACTTCACATACTGCTCTGTAGTTTAATATATATTATTAAATCATAATTTATGAGTTGATTAATATTCTGCATTAATAATCAGAATTTGCAAAGTAGGTTTAACTACTAACTAAAGTTGTCAGATAAATGTAAAAAGTACCAAAAAGTATTATAGAATGAAAATACTCAAGTAAAGTAGAAATAATAATAATAATGCATTTTATTTATTGGTGCCTTTCAGAACACTCAAGGACATCTTACAAGACAGTAAAAAAAAGCAATGACAAACAATTCAGTAATATACAGTAAGAGTTAATAAAATGACCAGACAAAATCATAATTACAAATATTAGGTATAAAATCATCATCATCAATATACAATATACTTCACAATTGTACCAACAGTCATCATATCATATCATATCCCATCATATCATCCTAAACTTAACGCTGAACTCACTGACCCTAACGCCCCTCAGACAGACCGACTGATCGCAGTGCAGCTGTTGTCCTTGTATTTGCGCGCCACCCAGTGGTAACAGCCGGAAATTGGCACTTCACCACTTGTTAATCTGCCAGGGGCCATTTTGAACCGCACGGCGGTGTTACCACACGCTTGACTGGTGTGAGTAATGTGTAAGACATCAATAAACAAGAAAAGACACAAAAACAAACAAACAAAACCTTGGCATGGAGACATGTGCCTGTAGCCAAGACGCGTTACTCCTCCAAAGCAACTTAACTGTGAGTATGATCTACTGTCGATGACGCGTAATTAAGCCTTGTTATAATCTAATAATGCGGCTGAGACTCTCTGAGGGCAGTTTTGGCTTCATGTTTGTGTTAAAGCAGTAAATAGACTTTATATTATTTATTATGCATGTTTAGTTTATGAGTGGATCTCAATTTGTTATGGCTAGACGTCTATATTGTTTGTGGCAAGTATCTTAAATTGCATGGCCTTAGTTGGTGTAACCTGAGCCATACTTTGTTTTGTGTGAACAATATTTTCCATAACACGTTAAATTACATGCCGGATGTCTTGTGTGTGAGAGAGGATGACCCTCTGGATGTCACATCTGTCCTGCAGATGTGGAATTTGTCCAGTTTGGAGTTGGCTTGCAGGCTTTTTGCAAGAAGTACTGGACAGGTTATTTAAAATTAAAAAATGTGTAATTGTTTTAAAGAAAAATTATGAATCTCTTTTTAAGATCTGATGTCGTGCACATTAATAAGCTCATTATGCCTGGGAGTGATATAAAGAAGAGATCATGTCCAGTCATGTTCCCGTCATGCAAACACGCCATTTAAATTCCTTTAAGTTTGTTAAGACAGAAACCAATAATCAATATTGATGAGTCAAAGTGTTTGGCTCTGCTTGCTCGGGCATCGGAAACTTTTCTCCACGGGTTTCCTAAACTTGGCCGGTCCCTCTTGTTTGAGTTCAATTAATGAGGCGGCTAAACTCATTAATTGGCCACTTAATTGGCCCCTGTCGCTGCGCGCGCTGCTTCCGCTGGCTTTTAGCGCACCGCCATCCCTCCCTCCCGCCGCCAGACATCACAATCCCACCTTGTCACAACGATTTAGGGTCAGTCTCCCAGACGGGAAGGTGCTCTCGCCGTGGACCCCCCCTCCACCTCTGGATCCCCCTCTATCAGTATCTCCCTCCCACTCTATCTCGGTGTTTTATGTCTGCGTCACAACAAGTCTGTCGAGAGCGAGAGGCAGGGATGATGGCGTCTCTGGCGGCTTGATTCCGGTGCTGCTCTGACAAACCCGCCTTAATAGCATCAATAGGTGGTGGCGGAGAGGAGGGGGGGATAGGAGAGCAAAGGCGACGGGAACATGACGAAACGGCATCGTGGAGGACGGACAAACTAGGGCTGAGAGACGGACGGACAGTCAGTCGCCTTTCCCTCCTCCTCCTCCTCCTCCTCCTCGCTGACGGCTTGACTGACACACACAGGCGCTTGGCACAGACAGGGACATACATGCACATCATCCACTTTTTGCAAACACGCAGGCTGCGCATCCGAGCGGGCAGTAATTGGGCAGCGGAGATCCACAGCAGATGAGGGCATTTCATGTCCAGCCTGCCCAGGAATCACTGTGACCCCGACGGAAAGGAGTTCGACTTGACAGGTACCCTCCACCGGCACAGCTTACTGTACAATTTGCCTGATTTCCCTTTGATTCACAAAAGGCTCCATGCACTGTTATGTATCCTGCGTCTGTCTTGACTTGAGTGCATGCACTGGAACAAATGCTTAACGTGCAGAGATAATGCCTGCACAGTCATTTCATGCATCTATTCAAGTTTTTAAAGATGTTGGGGGAGAGAAGAAGAAAACAGCAAAGTGCCTGGCAGATGCTTCAAGTAGCTGCACAGTGATCTTTGCTCATTCAATCAAACTGTATTGCAGCAGTCATCATGCAGTGTTTTTTTTCTGTGTGTGTGTGTGTGTGTGTGTGTGTGTGTGTGCGTTTCATGTGTGCAGTAATCATTTGTCTTGCTCTCTGGTTGTGTACTCACTCTCATCTTTCACTGTGGTGGATACAGACTGTCGCTATGCTCTGATCTAAAAAGGAGGAGGAGGAGGAGGAGGAGGGATTTTAACCCCTTTGCACCGAAGCCCGCCTGTCTGAGAGCCAGCCGAAAAACGCCGGGGCCATAAACCCCTCTGTCAGCAATGGCAGCAAAGTATTCAGCGAATAAATCGGATTTCCATTTCACATGAGCCCTGCTCTCTCTCCCCTCTCTGTCTCTCTCCTCAGGATGGGGGGAGTAAGTGAAGGAGATGATGTGTTGGCTCGATGGAGTGATGGACTACTGTACCTCGGCAATGTGAAAAGAGTAAGTGCATGTGGGAGTATGTGTGTGTGTGTGGCAGGAAGACTTTGGAGTGTGTGTGCGTGCAGTGCGTGTCAGCGAGTGCGCTCACCTGGATTTTGAAAAGACTTCCATTTAGTTTTGTCAATCATTGCCGCTCACCTGCTATCTCCCTCTCAGGTAGATGGAGTCAAGCAATGTTGTCTGGTGAGATTTGAGGACAACTCCGAGTTCTGGGTTCTGAAAAAGGACATTCACTCATGTAAGAAGGACTCCTTTTTACCTCTCCCCCGTCTCCCCTCAGCTAGAAGAGTTAAATAGCTTCCTGTTGGGAGCACTTTGTGTTTCTCAGGTTCAAAAAAAATGCTCCTAGATTGGGTTTTTGAATGCACAGACGCTCAGCAGAACTCAAACTAAACCTGTTTGTTTGCACTCTGAAACTTTGCCTGAGGAGTTGAAGGAATACTTCACTAATTCGTTCCCCTTGTGAGCTTAAAACTTTTCATTTTTTTCCACCCTTTGTCTCGGGATATCTGAATTGTCGCTCCAAGAAAAATGCCAAAAAGAAATTGCAGTCACGTTCAAGGTTATGATGCTGAGCGCTCTGAGTATTCTGATCGGGGCACGTTGAGTTGTAATTGCTATATTAGAGTCTATTTATGAATTTATTAGACTAATGACTCTTGAGGGAAATGGCGCCCCCACTCCACCTAACATCAAAAAAAAAGGGGAAGTTGGACGCTTGTTAGGACCAGGCTGAATATCCGCCCGTCAAATGAAGTGAAATCTGAAAGGGTGCAGCAGACACTGAAATCAATGAGGTGGCAAGGATGTGAATCAATATACATAAATTAATGCCGTTGACTGCTCTCTCTCTGTCTTCCCCTCTCACATTTACTTCCTCCCCTCCCCTGCCTCTCTCTGTCTTCCTCTGTTTGCCTCAGTCGCTGCTGGAGTGGAAGAAGTTTGCTGTATTTGTGACGCTCCGCCTCTTAAAGAACCCCTCATAAATTGTCTTAAATGTCGCCACGGTAAGGAAGCATGCCTCATCATACGCTGTCAAGCTGTGGTTCTCCACCAGTTCTTGCACTGACCTTGAAGATTTGACACAGTATGGTAAATAACAGCATTGCCGTTTAAGAAAAAAAAAACAACGACGCAGAAAACCATCTATCGTCAGTGATAGATATGAGTTGTTGCACCTGCATCCTGGCTGGAATGAAAATGAATGAGATGCCCAAAGACAGGGAGCTTAATTCATAGACTTAAATGCCACAGATGTCTTTACTTGGGCTTATTGCTGATTTAGAGATCCCCTCCAGACATATTTTAAGACATAAAAAGTACCCTGCATTGAATAGTAATGTGTGTCTGGTTTTCCACAAAAAAAGTTTAATTAGGTTGTTAAAAAATTCTTAAAACTACATTGGCTCCTTCTCCCTTATTGAAAAATACAGAATCTATGAATATATAAACATTATCCATTTCAAAATTTTAACTGCTGGACACAAGATGTCTACTACACTGTGAAGTCCACTCTCAGTGTATGTGCACTGGTTCCAAACACGTAAATCATGGTGTGCACGCCTTAAAGGAACAGAGTGTAAGATTTAGGGGCATTTAGCGGCATCTAGTGGTCAGGACTGTAAATTGCAGCCAGCTGAAACATCTCCTGGTTAGAATTCCCTCAGTGTTCATTGTTAAGGATGTTTTTACCGGGAGCCGAATTATCCTCAGAGGTCTCCTCCTCTCCAAAACAAACAAACTAGATGATTAAAACTGGTGGAAACACTGAATAAAGCAGTTTCACGTTACAAATCGGTGTTCCTCCTATGCTGTTTGGCACGTCACAGACAGGCTGTTAGCCCAGCGCCTGCTGATCCATTGTTAAGGAGGTTTTAACCGGGAGCTGAATTATCCACAGAGGTCTCCTAAACAAACAGAGGCAATGATTTAAACCAGTTTAAACACTGGATAAAGCTGTTTCATGTTACAAATTAGTGTTTGTTCAGCGCATCTGAGACAGGCTGCCACCCTGTGCTCACCTTTTTTAACTGATAACTTAAGATGCAGACGCTCAGGAGGTTTTTACCGGGAGCCGAATTATCTGCAGAGGTCCCTTCCTCTCCAAAATCAATGGACCCGATGATTTAAAGCAGTAAAAACACTGAATAAAGAAGATTCACGTTAAAATTCACGTGTTTTTCTGACGCTGCTTGTTGCAAGGGGGCTGCTAATGACCCTATATGGAGCTAGTGTTAGGTTTTTCCGTTCTAGGCTACTGTAGAAACATGGCGGTGCAACTTGGCAATCTCCGTGGATGAGGACCCGCTCCCTATGGAGATATTAACGGCTCATTCTAAGGTAACAAAAACAAAACAGTCCTTATTTTTCAGTTGATTATACACTAAAGAAAACATATCTATTGCATTATATCCATTTCTGCCAATATCTCCCCCTAAATCCTACACACTGGACCTTTAAACTCAGATTTAAAGTGAGAACAGAGAATGTGAAAACAGCCTTATGGTGTCAAACCCTGCACATTCTGCACAGTGAGGGGAGAACATCCAAGTGAAGTAACTGAATAAAACACATTTTAAAGTGAAGGGAGACTTTAAAAGTATGAATGATGAAATGAAATACACTGAAGTGCAAGTGGGAAGAAGTTTTACAAACACCGAGCAGCAGGATGCACAAGCAGGAAAGGGCAACAAATTTCACCGTCATGTCTTCACGGCTCTGTCAGACTAACAGGTTTGCTGACAGTTTGTTTTGAGGGGAAAAGCAGACAAACACAGTCCCTGCTCCTCGGATGCAAATGCTATAGTAAAATGTTTTGCATGCTGCTGAAACAAACCAGCAGAGCACTAAACATGGAGCTGCTCTGCCATTATTGTCACTCCGGCTGTCTGTCTTGTGAACACGAATTAAACGCTCTGCCTCCTCCTCCCATTACAGGTTATCATCCAGAGTGCCACACGCCAACCATCGAACCGGAAGCTGACAGCGATTCGTGGATATGTCGGCAATGTGTCTTTGCAGTCGCAACCAAGGTCAGGCTGCTAATCTCTCCGTCTCACACTCTGGGGAAAAAACATTCAGTGTGTAATATGGGAGGAATCCAGTCAAATATATCAGGCTTGGCTGCCACTATAGTGTTGTGTACAGCAGAAAATGGGTTTATCGGAGGCAAAAGCGCACTAATTCCCCCAGTATTGACTTCAATATTAGATGTTCTACATTGTGTCCAAGAAATCATGAGGAATCAATAGTTATGAAGCTGAAAAACTACGCTGAAGTTGAGAGAAGTACATTTAAAGTCAATCAATCACATGTGCTCCAGTTCTGTAGATATGAGATGAGAAAGCACCCGGTTAATTGTCAATCGGTCAATGTCCATATCTCATTGTCCAGACTTCCGCTGCTTCGGACACTATCTCTCACAGCTGACCTACAATAAAACGAGACGAATTGCTTTCTCCCCACCGAATGCGATCCGTCTCCCTCGCTGCTCTGACATGACAGTGATTTGAAGGGGTCACCGACCAATCAGTTCTGTCCTAAAAATTGTGTTTTCAGAGAGGCGGGGCACTCAAACGGGGACGCTTCGCCCGGCTCATGCAATTTATGAAACTCCGGCTTCCCTACCAGCTGTCGTCTTTAGACTGGGACCCGCAGCATCTGACCAATCAGCAACAGTGCTACTGCTACTGTGCCGGACCTGGAGAGTGAGTGACACTGCAGAGGCCAGTTTAAAGTTTGAATGTACAGTTTATGTGTGCTCTGAAACATTTGGCTTTTTTCTCACAGAGTGTTATCACATCTCACTCAGAGTCATCCTGTGGATTATTTGCAAATTGCATGCAGCATATCAGACATGTGTCAAACAGTATTAGCAGGATTTCTTTGAGTTTGTTTGGACTTTCTTGGAATGATATGTGAGAGCTGCATCAGTCCAGATACTGTCAGGTAAGCTGTCAATCAAAAAAAAAGTGCACCAAACTATCTTTATAATGCATTTTTTTGTGTGTTCTGCTGCTTTGCTTTTGTTGCACTCTTTTGCTTACGTGCCAAACCTCATCCACCTGGCACATAAAGCGTATAAAACAAACTCCCTACTGCCGTATCTTTACGAGTCGAGGGATCCAGAGGGAGTTTCCACCTGAAGACACATTTCAGCTCAGAAAATGAGAACTGTCAGCTGCAGTCATCAGCCTTCAGTCTTCCCTCTATAATGCACAAATACAAGTGTGTCTGGTGGCAGATGTTGGACACGTTCATTCATTCATGTGTTTAAAGTCTGGTGGTGTTTTTGTGTCGTTGGACTGCAGGTGGAACCTGAAGATGTTACAGTGTGGCAGCTGTGGTCAGTGGTTTCACGAGGCCTGTACGCAGTGTCTAACCAAACCACTGCTGTATGGAGACAGGTGCGTTACTGAGCATGACTGTAAAAATATTCTTATATTCAGAGTTAGTTTTTGCCATTGCATATAAGCACTGAATATAAAGGAATTTGTCATAACCATTAATCTTAGCAATTTTAACAGTTCACTCAGAGTATGTTCATATGCACAGTAAATTCAGCTAGACTTGAACAGGCATTTTGAAGCAGATATTAATATTTCAGAGTGGAGAGTAAATACAATCTGATAACAATATACTGGCTGATATCTGTTAAACATAAACATTTTGGCACTGATCTCTCACATTTGGTCAGTTAGCACTGTAACAATAATGGTTGAAAAGTACAGTAAACTTGATATGATACGATACGATACGATATACTTGTCTCCGTGGGGAAATTTGTCTTGGACTCAGGAGCTGCACAAGTATTGCTGTCTCACAGTAACAGAAGAAATGAAGCATACATCGTAAAAACATGAAAACACGTACAACACATAACAGTATAACTCCCTTTAAATATGAATTCAATTGAAATATGTTAAACCTGAAATTAAAGAAATTAAGACTCATAAATTAAGAAAAATAAAGGATGAAAAACATTTTTTTTAACATTTTTTTTAATGCACATTGCTTATCCGTCATCATATAAATGCCAATATCGAATTGACTTTCATTTATTTGCTGATGACAGGGCCGAGGGATACGGAAAAAAATCAAATGCCACAATATTTTCGACCAAATACCTGAATGTTGTTAATGCAACGATATTGTAGGTTTGACTTTTATTGCTTTCGCAAAATATTTACACACTGAGAAATTTTTGATGCATAAACATCAGTAATGTGGGTATAATGACTACATGGATAAAGGCAAATAAAAGAACATTCTGGTAAGTTCAGAAAATTACATTATTTCACTGTAATGCAGCCTTTAAAACAGGAAAACACAACAGTTACAATATTACAGTATCCAACATCTAAAATGATATCTAGTGTCATATCACAGTGTCATTTTAATATCGACATATTGCAAATTATTGCCCAGCCCTAAGTCCGAGTATGTTTATATAAACACCAAAACTCAGCCAGACTGTTTGGGGGTTTTTGGAGCAGGTATTGATATCTCTGAGTAAAATTAAGTACATTCTGATAATCAGATATTGGCTGATATCAGCTTTTTTACACAAATCTTTAACATGAACAAACTTTTTTTGGCACTAATCTCACATTTTGGACACAATAAGGATAGTTGAACAACACAGTAAATTAAAGATGATAACAGTTAACAATTAACAACCCTTTAAATAAGAATTTAAAATAAAGAATTAGATGAAAGGAAAAATAAAATATTAAGAATACATAAACATGTAACAGTTAAAACTATTTTTACTGCACTTTCCTTTTCATACTTGTAAATATATATGCCAATATATTTGTGATAAGTCAGTATTAGCCGATAATATCATGCTGATGTATGAGTCAGGATCTAGACTCTAGAACTATTTTTTGCATGAGACGTGACTTTTCTGTTGACCTGGTTTACATTGATCTGTTTTTTTATTAGTCTACCACTCACCACATGTCGTTGACTCTGTTTGGTACAATATTAAGGTTACATTGAGCAGAAACCTACTTGTGCTTTAGTTTGATTGCAAACTTAGTATTTACATTTTCAAATAATCTGTCGACAGTTTATTTGATTAATTGATTAATCTATAAAATGTCAGAAAAAATGAGAAAACACCCATCAGAGATGACGTCTTCATTGCTTTTTTTATCCAACCAACATTTAAAAAACCCCAAAATATTCAGTTTAAAATCATATGACATAGAGAAAAGCAGCACGTTTAAGATGCAGCTCGTCTCAGCTGTAGATTCCAGTCTGATTAAGAGCAACAGATGAAGACATGACAGCTTCACTTGTCAGAGAACTACCTTAATTAGCTTAAGACTAAATTATTAGCGTGCATGTTAATGTACTCACTGACTTGTGCAACGAGAACAAGAGCTCCTCGCACACTGGGAGCAAAGGGACAGTGACAGACAGCGGAGCAGACATATCACCTCTCTGGTAGCTGCTCAGATATGATACTGGGAGGATATGCAAGCTGCTGATCGCTGTGCACTTTGATAGGCTGCACCTCATGCGTGTAATAAAATGTATCCATCCATTAAGTCATTATTGTCATTAACCATCTGCGTTAGCCGACTGGGTTCTACACCCATCCTGACACCTTGTTATTGCCGAACCTGTCTAAGGGGAGAAGAAAAGGAGGGATTAGATTTAGATTGACAGTCGGGGAGAGCGAGGCCGGATTGGTACAACATCTGCTGAGCAGGTGATGGAGGAAGAGTGAAGACTGAGTTCACAGTTGGAATAGTAAGCATGTGCTGCCGTCATACTGTGTCTGCGCTTCATCTTTCCCGGTGACCTTCAGTGAGCACATGCATATAGGAGGACGGATGCACACGTTGTTGTGGTAGGAGCCGAGTTTCAGGGTCACCCAGAACAATATTATTATAGAGAAACTGATCCACCTGTCTGTTTGTTTTCACTTCAGGTTGATTTATGTGATAAAATACCTACAGAGGAGAGACATATATAGACTGAGAAAAACGTATAGACGGAAAAAAACACAGTGTTTATGAATAACTCGGACTAAATGATGAGAAGTCTGCACAAAAATGGACAAAAATAGTTTTCACAGAGTTAATATGTTATAAAAGAAGACAGCGATGTACAGATTGTGCGAGTGAGGATGAAAGCAAAGGACAAAGACAAAATAAAAGATGACAGCTGTTTCTTGAAACTAAATAACAAACAGGCCCATCGAAAAAGAATAAAGAAATAAAGAATAAATGATAATTCACAGAATCCCATGATGCTAACTTTTATTTATTTATTTTTTCATGTGTCTTTTTAGGTTTTACCAGTTCCAATGCTCAGTATGTACAAAAGGACCCGAGACCATCCAAAGACTTCCCATGACCTGGTGATGTTTGCAGTGAAAACACGTTACAGTTATACACAGTGGTTATTTAAGAATAATAGACAAAACATCAGGAGTTAAATAATGAATAGTTTATTATTTTTCTTCTTTAATCACAGTATTTTTCAGTATATTTTATGTCAAGTCTGAGAGAAAACTAATTGTAATTAATTTTGATAATATATTAATATTTTACTAAAATGTGGAGTTTCAATCCAAGCTCTCAAATGTTCGAAAATATTCTCAAATATGCAAAAATGTTTACCAGTTTCATTTCTTGTCTTATTTTGTATTACACCTGTGTCTTAATATCTGTGTTTTTTAATGCAGGATGGATTTGGCTCATTTAGTGCTCTACCATCTCTCGCTGTGCTGCAAGAGGAAATACTTTGATTTTGACCATGAAATCCTGTCCTTCACCAATGAGAATTGGGACTCGTTGCTCCTAGGCGCGGTATTGATATTTCCTCGTTTAAGCACCATGATGAAATGATGTGAAATGCTGCCAGCCCTTTTTTTTTTTTTTTTTTTTGCATTTGAGACTTAAAGCCAATTAACCGCCATTAAAGTAAAATTTAAAGTTAAAAAAAAGTGTGACCTCTACATCAGCTTAAAGGGGAACATCACTAAGTTTAAAAAATTGCATATGACATTGTGTGTTTTTATGATCCAGGACAGTGGTTAGTTCCCAACCTTTTTTTTGGCTGACGCACCTCTGCAACCTCATCAGATGAGCTCATGTACCTCTCATCATCCGACGGGGTCCAAATGCGTTCATTTCAATTGATTTTAAAGTGGATGCAATTTAACACGATTACCCAGGGTTATACAAAAGTGAATATTGTTACAAAGTTTTTTCATACAATTAAATGGGTTGGGTTGGTTTGCATTTGTAGCTGGACATTTCAACTGTTTATAAATCTCTTTTAGATACTCAATTAATCATTACTTTTAGCTAACGTTAACTATTTTATTCATCCATTACTTTCCGTCAACAAATTTTTTAATTATATCAATTAATTTTAGCTATTTAAACTGTAAAAGAGATAACAGTTTAATCCATGAATCCATTACTTTTAGCTACATGTAACTCTTTCAATTGTTTATCCATTACTTTCAGCAAAGGATTAACAGTTTGTGGATTACTTTTAGCTAACGTTTACTATTTCAACCTTTTATCCATTACTTTTAGTAAATAATATTTTAACCCATGTGGGGCCCACTTGGGTAAACCCACCCATGACAATTGACATGGGGCCAATATGGAGCCTGTTAACAATTCCTATAGGGCTGATTGTTTAGTCCATTTACTACCCACATGTGCCCCACATACAAATTGTTGTCTGGGAAGTTATGTTCTTAAGTCATCAAACATCTTCCAAACATCTCACACCAACTTTATCTTCACCTGAAGTTACGACATTTTGTTTTGATGTATGGAGAACAAAACCCAACGTCTGGAAAACGTCATAATGTTAACATCCTCACAATGTGAAAATCTTAAACATTTAAAATATCGTCAACACGATTTTCATTTCAACAAAAACATTAACGTAAGTCCAACGTAACAGTTCAATGTCTTTCTGATGCCACACTGACGACGGAATAAACAGTTGAAATAAATTAAATTTATAAACAGCTGAGATAGAAGTGTTGAATTTACAGCTTAAAGTATCGTTAACTAAAAGTAAGGATAAAAAGTTCAAACACTTAGCTAAAATTAATGGATAAAAAACTTTCCTTATACAGATATTTTTAAACTCGGCAACATAAGTATTCTACGTTGGTCCCAGTGTATTTCCTGTTGGGATGTTTATTAATGCAGTAGCTGACAGGAAGTAAGGAGGGACCAATGGAAAGGGCTATAGCTACAAGTATTGGAATGGTTAGCTAAAATAAATTGATATGGCTAGAAAAGTAGTTAGCTAAAATAATTTGTAAATACTTGAAATAGATAAAAGTGTTGGATTAATAGTTGACATAGTAGTGATGAGAACTGGATAAACAGTTTCAATATTTAAAATTAGTCAGTATAATTAAACGTTGTCTTGGCATTGAATTTTGGTCACACAACGTCTCAACCTAAATTCAACCAAATATCAATGTCCAACGATGTCGGTGCCCAGTTGGGCTACTTATAGTCTCTATATACAGACTCTACATTCAGTAGAGTAAATGTAGAGTCTGTAGGCAAACCCCGGAGATCTTGCCACCGGAAGAAGAGCGGAAGAGCCCTGGTTTCCGGTTGTAGGCTGTTTGTAGTCTGCGTGATATTGACCAATCACGTTTGAGCCGGCTGCAGTTGTTGCCAGGTTAAACGCTCCGTGCGGTGAACTAACGAGGCGGAACATAATTGGTGTCACTGCAAACTCTGAATCAATCACAATGGTTCAGCATATTTACTTATATATAAACGGAAGTCGGAAATGGAAATTCGCCTCCTCCGCCCAAATCCAACCGGAATGCCAAAAAATCAGGGGTCTGCCCCCAGAGGCTGTATCACCGTCTGCCAGAAGTCAGACGCCGAATACAGCCGACGGGTTCCGAGAATGGGCTACTTATAGCTGTTTAGGGCAGCTGTTTTATCCACTGATTTTAGCTTTAGTGTTTCGCATGTTTAGCCAACGTTTTTACCAACTTCAACCATTCAACTAACTTTAGCTTTACCTTCTATCCTATAGCTAACATTTCAACCATTTACTCATCACATTTAGCTAACTATTCAACTCTATCTTTTTAGCTAACGATACTAGCTAACTGTTGCAACTGTTTATAAATATCTTTTGGGTAAGCTTAACTATTTCAACTATTTACCCATTGCTCTGAGCAAAGTATATAATTTTCTATATACTATATAACTATGAGCGAGGCACTGTCAGTGATACAATTGACCGAGGTTGGTGGGAGGTGTGTGCAGTCATCTTTGCATCTGATAGTTTAGCCTACTGCTTTACACGGCTGAAACAGGAGCAAAAAAACACATTCCAGGACTGCAGTGACAATCAGACAATGCAAGAATCCAGATTAAAACAGAAATCAAGAAGAAGCAGGGACAAGTATCCTGCTTGAAAATCATTGATCTGTCAGACACTAATCAGCATTTGCAAACATGAAGGAATTTTGCCAAATCTTCTAGAGTGCTAAGGCTCAACATTGTGATAGCCTACCACCAATTTTAAAGTCTGAAGTCTCTCCACAGACAATAAACAGGAAGCCAGAAGTAGAGGTGACTGAGAGACACACCAGGGGTGTTTATTTCCTGTAAATCTATCCGAGGCTGTGGGTTTTCCTTTAAGCTGTTTTATAAAAGACATTTTGAAATGTATTGTTTGTCCTGTCATCACATGGCGGCAGGGTCTTTCAGCCACGTAGCTGCAACGAGTACTTTTCCCCGTCAACATTATTGCTGTCAGCGACTGTAAAAGAAAATTATTCCATGCATTAAAGGTTTTCTGTCTGACGGCCGTCCACTGTGTAAACACAGCTTTGATTTTTCATTCCTGTCTGTCCTCTAGCTCTCTGACACGCCAAGGCAGGACCGCTGTCACAATCTCCTCAACGCTCTGAACTCCCACAAGGACAGGTAAGTTACCGCATATGATGAGAAGAATAAACAGACCACACATGACTGGATTGATGAGTAGCGCTCCATGAATAGAGGCTTCTTCTTAGTGCTCAGTAGTCTGCAACGTTGGACATGCGCGGCTGAAATGAACGAGATGAAATGTGTGACTTTGAATAAAATGTAGCCGCTAATTAGACCAGATTAAATTGAACACTTTTTGGTGTTTATTTTGTCTTGTTAGAAGAGGACACAAGTTGTTGGTATTAAATCACAATAACCAGTCTCAAGGTTTAATTGCTTTCAGTGGGTTTTCATTGAACTTTGCAAAAAAAAAAAAGTCATCTCTAATTATGTATACTTAATTACACAGTCACTGACTTTGAAATGTTCCTGAGTCTACTTTTTCATCAGGAAAATAAGTACATTTTGTTACACGACATTAAATTCATTATTAGCATCAAAGAGGAGTAATGGGGAAAAAACACACACATTTGGTGATAATATATTTCAAGAACCAGGCTGTGTCTTTAATGTCGCCCCAGGTTTGTCTCTGGGAAGGAGATCAAGAAGAAGAAGTGTCTTTTTGGGCTTCAGGTCCGAGCCCCACCTCCGCTGACGTCCGACTCGTCGCCCCTCATCACCGACCCACCTATCAACATCACGCACCGGAGAAGGTCAGAGTAAGGACAACGTCTCTCCTTTCAGCTCTTATCTCAATAACGGCTCTGGGATTCCCACGGGGGATATAGTCATTACGCATGAACAATTAACTTGCAAATCAAAGGGCTGCAATTTTCATATGCCAGCAAAAGTATCAGTGTCTTAATGTTCTTCTAAAAGAGCATTAAGCCCCCCTGTGTGCTTACGTTTGTACATCCATAAGTGTGTGTGTGTGTGTGTGTGTGTGTGTGTGTGTTAGTCTGTGTGTGCACTCGTCCTGTAGTCTGCAGATTTCATAGACACTCTTTTCATTTTAAATAATTTCCTACATTTAGCTGGAGCTTATTCAGACTGAATTATAATGAAATAATTTGCAGTGGAGCTGTCTTAAAGGGAACAAAAACTCATATTATATGAGTCTCTGAAACACAAGTGGAACATTTTCTCACAAACAATATTCATATCTCAGTAATTTATCTCCTAGTTCCCTTTGCTCATCTAAATAGCTACAAGCTGCAAGTTTCAAGAGACTCTGGTCTTATTGGCTGGAATCACTTCGGGCTTCTCCTCTCTTTCTGACAGACATGTCAGATTTTCATTTTGACTAGAGTGAAGTCATTTTGCTTCTTCCCAAATGGAAAATGTTTCGATGGCCACATCAGAGGCAACAGATATTAGTTTATCAAGTATTAGTTGGAATGAGCCTAATGTGAATAATAGTCATACAAGTGACTATTCTGATCATAGGTTTCACTTCTTTTACAGTTATCTCCTCAACTGTAGATGACAACTATAGTATTCTGGTCTTAATCATATCTACAGCCCAAAGATGTTGAAACAGGCAACTACCTTCAATGCACCGTTCTGCAACGTTCCTAAAACCTGTCGGTTCACACCAATGCAACTAGATGAGATGGTGTATCATCTCTATGCAACAACTCTCTGTACTTCTGTTCTGATTTGCAGCTTTTCAGGTTTATTTTGTGGCTGAATATAATTTGTAGCTTCTTAATATATGAATGAGGATAGTGATAGTGAGATAGTGAGACCAGCACATCGTGAGCACAGACATAGAGGGCTCAGCGGGGACGGGCACCTGCCGCAGCAAACGAATGCACCGTCTGCAGTCATTTTGACTTGACCATCGGACTTCACTACAAGCTGATTGGCTGCTGAAATTGGTGACGTGCTTTATGTTCTCAAACTAGCTGCCGGTGATTTGACCAGTCGTGGCACCATCAGCTGGCTTGTGTTGATCTCAGACCGGCTAGTTCACACTGCTGCAACTTTTCTCTGCAACGTTCTAAAACGGTTTGTCTTGTCGCAAATCATTGGTCTGAACTGGGCTAACCAACCAACATTTTTTGGATGGAGGTCCCTGAAAATAGATTTTATCAACTTAGAGGTCCTTGACACAAAATAGGTTGAGATCCACTGGTCCAGATGTAAACTTCTCAACTTAACTGGCAACAAGTAATAAAGAATACACGAGTCAAAGTCACACTGCGGATTTAAACTGGTCATCGGTTGATAAGTTTGTCAATTCTACACAGAGATGTCAGATCTAATGATTTAAATGACCCCTTGTAAGAGACTTGCATGGGTCTGATTTTCAAGACCCGCTCCTAAATATTGCACCTGCTCCGCCATGACCCCACCATGCAAATCCTATAATAACCATACACTGTTCAAATAATTTGGTTAGGCACTGTTTTTTAAAGTGATAATTTTGGGACATTTTATACACGTGAAACTCAGATAATGTATTTTCAAATAAAGGCAATTCTGGAAATACAATTCAAATGAATATTTTTCGCTTATTCTCAGAATACTGAGCAGCACATCTCCACAGTAACACGCCTCTTAATAACGTACCTGACTGAAGTGGCTCTTATCCTCCTATATATACATGACACGGACAGAGCCGACACACAGTGAGCAGTCACAGAATCAAAATGTTAAAACATTGAATTAAATTATTGTTTATTCTCATTTTATTTTCATATATTCATCATCCAGCACCTGCAATCTGACCCCATGTGCTTTGTTTTACTCAGGACCAATCCTGGAAATAAAATTAAGACAAATACCAGCCGCAAATCACCCATTTTGCGGGTTGTGGTTAGGAAAAGATAATGTGATGGCTTAAAATACCTGTTTTGTGGGGGCACAAGCAGGAAATGCAGCAATGTCTCGTTGAAAAACAGTGATGATGAGCTAAAACACAGCCAGTTTTGTTTGCTGGTCCTGGACAGTGGACTGCAGCTTGGCAGGCATCTCACAAAGATGACACCATCCTCTCCAGCTTCTGATGACAGAGTCAGCTTGTATTTAGAAATATTGATATGATACATATGACACGTACAAATGTAAAATGTCTGTGGTTTGCAGAAACATATAATGCCAACACTTTCTTCTGGCGACTGGGCCGCCACGTGTCATACCAGGTCAACATTTCCCCTCCACCAACACCGTCTTTGACTGTGTGATGTAGACTAAATTTCATTTCAGATCTTCAGTCTTAAGTTAGCTGTGGATATTCACAGCCCGCAGAGGCTGAACCGACACTCCGTGAGCTCTCCTCTTTGTCTCCACCCTGAGGTCAAATCATCAGGTTTATATGCAAAATAATGGAAACGGGTTTTCATTGAATTTCCACTTGTACAAACAAGAAATATCTGAAGTCTAACGGACAAGTTGTGACAAAACATATTGAGAACATTAATGCTCTCCAGAAGTTAAACCCTTTTGTCAGACACCACTCAGTCTTTTGCTTCTCAGGCCAAGATGTCAACTTTATACTTAAAATATCTCATAATCAAGTGGGCAGACTGTCATGCAATCTGATTTTGTAAGATTATTTGTGGGCATTTTTGCCTCTATTGTACCCTTGAGAGTGAAAAGGCAGATCGGAAATAGGGAAAGACAGGGAGGTATGACATGCAACAAGGGTCCACAGGAATTGCACCAGCGACAGTTGCAGTTATGTGGCATGCCCTGAAGCCATTTGGACACCAAAGTGCTCTAATCACCAGTTTGCTGAACACATTCATGCTAGTACAAGCTTAAATCCTTTCACTCTTAATGACTGTGTTCTTCTCTGTGCCTCCAGGACAAAATATACATTTAAATTCCTTCTACCTGTACAGCTCTAATTAGAGCAGAAAGAAGAGTGTGTTGTTCATTCAAGTCAGCAGTTTGGAGTTGTGGGTTGTAATGGACATTGTAGCCTCTAGGGGCCACTTTGGCGGTTTAAGACCTCAAGTTTTCATAAACAAATCAGGAGACAAGTTCAGTTTCAAGCAGAAGAAGAAGACACGGAATCAGGGAAATCTGGATTATTTTTTACGTATTTTTCAACCTCCTTGCTGTCGATGTTTGGGCTCATATTTGACAATATATCTGAAAATGTTGTACTGATATAATACATCAAAATCATATCATCTCACTGCTGTCATCTTCTTGTGTTTTACACCTCTCATACTTTTATGGAGACACACTAATAAACTAAACACTGCACACTGGGACTGCATGTGTAAGTGTTTATGCTTGTGTTTTAATTTATGTGTGTTTCTGTTCACTTCAGCCCGTTGTCACTACCCTGCCAGAGGAGAGTGGGGGGGCCGGAGTCACGTAAATCAAAGCGTCGCATCATGGAGACACAGGTCAGTGCCTCTGTCTCCAGCTCAGGGCGAGAAGGGAGGTCTGGGCCACAAAACCTCTCTGATTATTTTTCTCTTTTTTCATACATCCAGGTAAACAGCCCTCTGCGATCCAAATAACCTGTCAGTCAGACGCTGTGATGAAGGTTCATTTCGCAGTCTAAATCAGTCTGCATGTCTTTTAACACCCAGTGTAGCTCAGTATTTCTCTTCTCCTTTCTTTTGCCGTACTTTAATGCCTGCCGATGCTTCAGAGTCTATGGTTGGAGTAAAGGTAGCGCGTGAGAGAGATGAAGTGTTGTGCGTTTGGCTCAGTTGAAATGTATAATTCAAATACAAACTTGGCTGCACAAAAACCTGCTCATGTGTTTCATCAACATCTGCAGTTCAGCACCACATTTATCACGATCATCAAACCCAATTCCCTGCGGATCACAATGAAACAGGCCGCATCACATGTGGCAGTTACTATTTTTACACGGCATTCTTAACGGTGAATGCTCATTGTACTGTGTCCTCCTACACAACACTCTGATCCGTGTATTTGCACACATACAGTAATCCTGGAACAATACTCTCCACAGAGCACTCGTTTTCACTCTGGCACATCCAGGCCCCATTGTGCCCCTCTGATTGATGCTAATCTCCGTGCGTCTTGGAGGAGCAGGTTCGTTGTCGTGGGGGAAAGTGAGATGGGAAAGAATGCTGATATGCGTAGCCTGGGATCACTTCCAAGTGCACTTTGCAGTCGATTACAGTTTGGCCAGGTGGCGCTGGCACCTTGGCAGTGCAGCATTGACAGAGCACATCCATTTAAAGGCACAGACGTCGAGTAAGGCCACTGAATAATAATCTCCCATCCCAACAGCAATGCTAGAGAAAGGAATGATAATGGTCCGACTGCGGTGCCATATGTCACAGTCCAGCGATGAGAAATGCAACAACCTTTAGGTGGCGTCTCCCCAGATGACGTTTTCAGTGATTGATTGCTCTGATGAAGCTCTGATGTTTTTACTTTTCATGGGTCGTGAGTCTGTGTGTGTCGGGAGAGCTGCCTCACTAACCAGCCAGCTCCATGAGATGGAGGTGATACATTTAAGCAGGACATCATACGGCTGTGTCTGATGATGTGACTCACATCCATTAATGCTATTAGTGCAGATTTATAGACATACCTGCCCTCTGGGAATGCAGGAAGGTGGAATTCAAGCTCTTAAGTGTTTTTTAAGAATGCGAAAAACATACAAAACGCACATCAGCTCAGTTTTAAAATGTTTTCCTTCAGTTAGCAAACCTCTGTCTAGACATATTTATTACAAAACTGACGTTCTATATGCACAATTAACTTTATGCATGTCTGAGCACGGAGGTGTCACAGCTCGATTGACTCCTGAGATGATGTTGGCGTCCAGACAACAGCTGATCTGTGTGTGTCTCCTGTGTCCAGGCTTGTCCACCCCCAGTCCCTGCCAACTCCATTGAGCTACTGCCATGTTGCCATGGCTACATGGGAGGGGCCAGCCTTTACAACTCCAGGAAGTCAGAGGAGGAGCTTAGTTTGAGGTAAGGGGCGTTGCACCATTCTGGTTTCTGTATTGATACAAAAAGTCTTACAGCAAAATATGGTCTACATCAGCTATGTGGAGGCAGTACTCCTACCTTCAGGGGCTATGAAGTAACATGACATAATTTTTATAAGTGTTTTGAGATATTCACCTCTGAGACTACAGTCACCTCAGTGCAATAGAGATGGGATTATTTCCGATAAAATAACCAAAAAAATAACTAAAATAAAACTCTTTTAGCCTGACTTGTTTAAATTCAAACAAAACTGTGTGCATGTACCTCAAGGAAAAGATGTTGTTTTTCCATTTTTTTGGGTGACCTGAACCTCTAAATGATAGCCTTCTCTACTGTTATGAAACAATGCAAATATTGGATGAAAATATTATTCTATTTTAAACAGAAGCTGCAAAGCAATCATTGTCTTCAACCTCTGTGTTCAACCACAGCTCTCCCCCCAAGCGGATGTACGCCCTGTACCACACCACGTACAACGGAAACACTCCACTCTCCAGGAGTCTGCATCACTACAACAGGTTTTACTCATCTATCATCCTCATTTGTAACTCCTGCTGACATTTATGTAGTCACATGTTGAATGCACAAAAATCCAGGAAGTAAAGCAAACGTTGAAGAAGAGTACACTTGCAAGATAAATGTGACACTTTCTAATGTCACAATGGAGGGACAACTACGCAGGTTGATTTTAGTGCTGCTCATCGTGGACTATATTGCTGTCATTGTTCATTTTAGTCAAACCATACAGTTTGAAAACGAGGCGCGGCTCCAACTAGAAAACAATGTTTTGATGCATTGGATGTGCTGAATGTGCATATTAAGGCAGTACAGGAGGAGGTGCACATTAATAATCCTCCAGGACTGTAACATGCTCATGTTTAACCCAAACAATGTGTCATGTGACTGCAGTTGGTTCAGATCCAGGTCGGAACACGTTCTCACCACAAATGAACCGCACCAGAGTTCGGTTGTTACTGGACCGAGACCACCTCTTCAAGAAGGTCTCAGTCCGGTTGTTTTGGTGCACACCTGAGTGTGATTACTGAGTTCACTCCTGCCCAAATGAACCGCATTTAGGGGGCAAACAAACTTGAGTTTGATTGAACTGAACCAAACACTGCAGGTGTGGAAGCACCCTTAAACAGCTGATTTAGACATCACTTCAGCTGTTATGTTTTCTTCCACATTAGTCAAAGTATCCTTGGGTGTAAAAATGGTCTTTTTGGGTTAACATCAGGAGTTCTCAAAGAGTACAAATTTTGAGAGCCAGTATATAATTGAGGGCTGCACAGGAGAAATGCACATCTCAGTTACACATTTAACTGCCAACAGTGCCTGACAGCACAGCCATTGATGACAGAACGTAATTTGCACTTGTACTTGTTAAGGGGGCGCAGTTTGACGCAGTAGACGAGCATTGTACTGGGTTAAATGTAAGCTACTGAAAGTGAAAGTAATGAAATGGATCATAGATGATTAAAATACAATGCATGCTTTTCATGTCATGTTCAGGAATCGCACAAAATGTCTCTAAGGGCCTTTGGCCTGTTGGCCGCAAATGTGAATTTGAGTGTAAAGCAGAAAATTTGTGAGTACTAAATTACAAGGGCTGCACTTTTTCCTAGTCAACCAATAGTCTTCATTTCGGCCCATTAGTCGACTTGTCACCCGCATGTTCACGATATTAATTTGATTTTTAAATTATATATTTTAGGCGGGGCAACACAATGGTTTGAGTTCAAGGTCTATGCTAATGGGCATGTAGCTACTTCCATGTTTCAGATGATACGTCATGTTTGTAGTCGACCAATGAAGATGAGTTTACATATCACCTTGGGTTCGTCCTTCACCTTCTCAAAATGATCCCACACTTTGGATTTCCTGCCCGACATGTTATTAACTAGCCTGTGGAATAACCGCAGGTACCAGCCCTGGAAATTAACCTGACTCCTGTCTGACTGCTGAGCGTGGACACTTCCTGTGTCTGTCCTTTCAAATTAAATTCCCACATGGTCCAGTCATATAGGTTTTGACTTATTTTGGCGAGGAGCAGCTCCTGATAGAGTTTCACGCTTTTTTTTTTTTTCTGCGACCAAACAACCAATAAAATCCTGCCAACTAATGACCTTTCTGGTTGACTAACATTTGGTTGACCACTAGGGGGCAGCTTGGTAATTTACTCAGCCAGCAGCATTTCTTAAGCTGCTTTGTTCTTATATTTGTAAATGAGTAGTTCCAGTCTGCATTAATTAATTCTGTCTCTTTTCCTAGCGTGGAGGACACCTGCAGAGTACCGCCTCCTTGCTACCCATACCCCCTCAACGCCAATGGCAGCCATCACCATCACCACTCCCACCAGCATCATCACAACCACCAACACAACCACCAACACAACCACCAACATAACCACCAACACCAACACCAGCCGGGGCAGAAGCAGCTGGAGCCCGTCATCCTACGTGATATGCCCCCATACCAGGCTGGCATGGGTGGTGGGGGTGGCGTAGGTGGAGGAGGCGGAGGGGGAGGAGGTGGCGGTGGAGGAGGGGGTGTTGTAGTCGGAGGCGGGGACGGGACAGTGGCCAGGAGCTGGGGAGGAGGGGAGGCTGTGAGGATCTTGGCGAGACGCGTCACACCGGACGGGAAGGTGCAGTACCTCGTGGAGTGGGAGAACGTGAGTTTGTACTGACACAGAGAGTAAACACGAGACGCAATGACTGTTTTGCAGTTGCCACAGGAATACTGTGTATGTTATACGTGGCAGTGTTTAAAGTACAAACAAAACAAAAAAAGGAAAAAAAGAAACCCTACATGTTGCAAATCCAGGTTGCTCTCATAGTATCACCTCTATTCTACATCATTATAACTCACTACTCGTTACTAAATGTCCCTCTTTGCTAGTGTTTCTCTGATATTTGTACTGTTAACTTTGGAATATGCCTTTGCATTTATCATGTTTAACAGTGATGAGGGAAGATACTTAAACCTCCTGATGATTTGTGCATTCTGGGGCCACATCAAGAAGAGCACGTCATTAATTGAACTCATGTCTTGATATACAGCACTGTACATAAGTGACTGTCGCACGAGAATAAGAAAAGGAAGATTACTGCTTCTTCATCGTTATTTAATGTTACTTGTTACGTTTTAAGATAGTGTTACCTTCATTCAACTGTATTTTTTCATAAATCAAACTATAAACCTCCACTGACACAACATGTTGCTAATTTAAAGGAAGAGTTTTACATATTTGGAATACGTTTATTTGCCTTCTCGCCGAGAGTTAGATTAGAAGATTGACAGCACTCTCATATGAAGACAAACCAGGGGATGGTCAGCTAGGCATAAAGACTGGAGGCCCTCTAAAGCAGACTAATTAACAGCGGTAGGTTTGTGGTTATGTGCTGGACAAAACCATAGGAAGTCACTGTGGCCGGCCGAGAAATAGTCCTACATGTTTCTCCCTGCTTCTAGCCTTTATGCTAATCAGTCTCCTAATCTCTATAAACTGAAAGACTGTTTATAGAGATAGACTGATCACGTTTGAGTGGCAGGTAAGCAGTGCGTAAAGGTCTGTAAATGGCCACAATCTTGACACCCATCGGCTATTGTCTCGTGACAATGTAGCTTTATATTAGTTTTTCAAAAATGATTCTGGATTCATATGCAGATATCGACTAAGGTATCTGTTTATTGAGATTAACAGATATAACAGGTGCACAGAAGACAAAGTCTTAGCCAGAAATATTGGCTTTTGCCCCCTGAAGCTTATCGTCGACAGACTTACAGCTGATGGGTTCCGAAATTGACAGTCTCTTGGCTGTGTCTTCAAATTTAACAGATTAATCTCTACGAACGAATATATACATATGAATACAGAATCTGACGGACAAGATTTTGGTAGCAGAAGTATTCCATTAGTAGTCCGAGTAGTATTGATCAATCACGTTTGAGCGAACTTTGGTTGTGTGCAGGTAAACAGTCCATGTGCAGAGCAAAAGAGGCAGAACGCATTGGCCGGAATGCAATCTCAGAACCCAACGACTATCATCTAACACCTGCGCTTTTTAATAGCTTTTGTCTAATTTATCTGCATTGTTATGCAGAAATCTGTTGATAGAGATTCGCCGAAATGTTGTCCAGGCCTGTCTCGAGTTGCTGATCAAACTGTAAACAATGAGCGGTGCATGGAAGAGAAAGTCTTGGCTACACTGCAACCCCAGAAATATTGCTTGTTGCCCCCAGAGGCAAAATCATTGTCAGATCGATAGCCGATGGGATTCGAGATTGTTGATGATCGATCCTTGAACCCAACTCTCGGCAAGAAAGCGTATAGGCGTATTTCCCAAAGTATGGAAGCATTTCTTTGGCAAACTGTTTTAATAACAGGGCAAAATCTTTTTTTTTTTTTTTTAAATTAGAATAATGTACAACACAACTTGACTTGTAGCACAAAACACAGCAAACAAAAAACGAGATATGAGGCTACATGTGTAGTTAGACCCTACTTTGCATAGTCGTTGAAGGCTGAAGGTTCATCCATCCATCCATCCATCCATCCATCCATTTTCTAACCTCTTATCCTCTTGGGGGTTGTGGGGGGGCTGGAGCCTATCCCAGCTGACATTGGGCCAGAGGCGGGGTACACCCTGGACAGGTCGCCAGACTATCGCCAATTCACCATTTAACCTATCCCCTATCTGCATGTCTTTGGACTGTGGGAGGAAGCCGGAGTACCCGGAGAAAACCCACACTGACACGGGGAGAACATGCAAACTCCGCACAGAAGGGCTCCCCCACCCGAACCAGGAACCCTCTTGCTGTGAGGCGACAGTGCTAACCACAACACCACTGTGCCGCCCCGGCTGAAGGTTCAGCATAGTTGTAAATTCATTTTTATATTTAAACCCTATTAAGTCCAGAAATCTAGACGTTTAAATGCCTTGACCCAAATCAACTAATCAGAATTAGTAGGTACTTTAAATAAGAAGAAAGTTTAAGATTTACTCCTTTGTTCTTTTTGAAGGTAACGAAATCGCTTGCAATATTTAAAAAACTTTTGCCAGCAGTTGATATGGATATTCAAGGGATCAGGAAGCTAAACAGCCCGTAGTTAACATCACACTTCCATCAGCCTTCACTTTTATAATAGCTCATTCATCAACTGATTGTTAATGTTCACATGAAAATTAGCCCAGAAAATAAACAGTGATGAATGGTCCGTCCTCAGTGAGAGGCAGGATGACAGCTGGGTGGTGGCTGCTGGCTGCTCATGAAAAAAAGCAGTAACCTTTTATTGGCCAGGATGAGACGGGGTAGTACAGCCGGTCTTGTACAGTATTTTTGGCCACACAGATGGTAGTTTAATGCCTTAAGGGCACTTTGACAGTCGTGGCTGAGCCCCTTTCTTCTGCTCAGACGGCAGCTTGTCTGACTTTGGCTTCATAAGATACAAATCTCTGGAGGTTTTCTTATCTTTTCTCATCGCTGTATGTTAATAAGAGATTGTATACATGTTATTACGGGGTTACTTATTTGTTATGTTAGATTTTGTCATACAATTTACATTTAGACGACTGTACGTATTAGAAATAGGAGCCACCAGAGGGCTTTTGTTTTATAGATAGAATTATATATTCACAATATATTGCTATGATCGAATAACTTTATTTTATTTTTTTGATGTGGTTGCATAGTGCCTATATGGGTTGTGTACCTGCCGATTGGTCTGCTGACTTCAGTCGACCAATCAGACGACAGATAGATGAACGAGGCCATGTTGCTACTAAACAAGAGGATGGCTCTTTATCAGTTGACAGATACAAGGAACAGGTATAATGTTGAGTAGAGTTTTTTTTAACCAGAACAGGACTGTGATGTTACTGTACATTCCAAACAACAAAAAAAGAAGTATATATGTTATTGAAATGTCTGTTTGAAGTCATCAGAAAGGAAATTATTTTGAAAGGATGTTTTTGTTTTCAGTGGGTGTTAATAGATGTCATAAAGATCAGCTAAAGGTCCAGGTTCAGTTTCATGTCGCAGGGAGTTCAGTCCTTGCGTTCAAAGTAACAGTACAGGTAAAGAAGACACTGATAGGCCCGACTCCTAACTCACACCCATTTCTTCCAGGGTCTAACAGTCTATTATTTAAAAGGTACATAAAGTACGAATTCATAAGTCAAGGCCCGACTTCTTCTCAGATGTGCTTATAGAGGCGAGTGAGTTGCTGAAGTTGGATTTTATCTTCGTGCAAACAGGTTACATAAATCTAGAATACTGTGGTGCAAGTTTCAGAGTTTATATTTTATACAGAGGTTTATTTCAGCAATCCGTTCGATAAAACTTACACAACGTTACACATTTGTCAGTTTTATCTTTCAGGAAAGACTGTATTACAGGTTTAGTTTAAAAAAAAAAGAGCAAAAGACAAATACAGCATTTATACTGTTATACTCAAACCAATGCAAAACTCTCAGATTTTATTTACAAACCGACCTCTCTGTTGAATCGCCCACTTGGAGTGTTATCACCTGACTGAATGGACATTATCAGTGGCTATCAGCCTCATTGACATGGGTTAGAAGGGACCTGCTACATCTACTAGTACAGTGGTCTTCAAACCTCTTACACCACGTACCACCTCAGAAAATACTGGGCTCTCCAAGTGCTACCACTATGGCCAGTACAGTAGCGTAGGTCTACCCTGTTTAGCAACAGAACAAATTTTATAAGAAGTATTCTCCTCCTCATCTGCACCTCTCTTCCTGATAGTTCGCCATGATTGCATGGTTTTAAATAATTCATTTTAACTCGTGCAAGGCTCGCATGGATGTATGAAGAGAACTGGATACAGCGTTGGAGTCAGGGCCACGTTCATTTGTATAAAAGTTGCTCAGTGGCACATGGAGCCAAAAAAGCTCGATTTCCAGGGTATGAAATTACCCAGATTTTCTGCAGCATGGAGCCCACAGAGCAAAAGCACTAGAGGGCAAGCGGCTTA
This sequence comes from Epinephelus moara, assembly GCF_006386435.1. Lineage (NCBI taxonomy): Eukaryota > Metazoa > Chordata > Actinopteri > Perciformes > Serranidae > Epinephelus > Epinephelus moara. The sequence goes on along the minus strand of NC_065511.1, from coordinate 36,662,078 downwards.
CTTCCTGTTTAGCCCTCTGCTAACTTAAATGGAGATAAAAGGATGTAATTGTGCAGCTCCTTTAGACTTTCGAAATGTTATCAGACCCAATACATCAAATTGGGATAGTGAAACAAGTCATGAGAAACAAGTACACTAATTTACAGACATCTCTTTCACAATGTAAGTCTATGGGAAAAAGTCTTTTTGGACCCTGTTGTGTAACATGACAAACCCAGACGCTGTAATTCCACTTTTGGCCACTATCTAAAATTGGCGCTGTTTGTCAGGACTTGTACGTTCATGAATGTTGTTACATAGGAGGCTAATAACAAAAAAATATTACAGGGAAGGCAAAACTCACTTTAAATTACACTTCATGAATCTTGTAGTTGAAGTGTCCTCACTCAAATTGTAGTACTTCTATAGCATATTTAGATTGACTTAAAGCATTTTGGATGATCCTTTGTATACCACTAGAGGGAGCTTGTGTACCACCAGTACCATTGTTTGAGAACCAGTGTACTAGGAGGTTCATAATGCTGCTATCAGCCCATTAAATGACCATGTTTATTGTTAGGCAGCGACCTCCAGTGGCCGTAGTAATTATGACAGCAGCAAAGGAGGAAGTCAGGTGATGTAATGTTAGTACAAATGGCAAGAAAGTCCATGTAGAGAAGAGGCCATGGTGATGGTTGGGTCAAACCTAACGAAACTGCTCCCAATGACAACTGATAACAGCCATGTAATGGGCTGATAATGGCATTTGGAACCTACTAGTAGATGTAGCAGGCCCCTTCTAACCGATATCCATGAGGCTGATAATCACTGATAACACCCATTCAGTTGAGTGATAACACTCAAAATGGGTGGTTGACTTATCTTCTGCGTCCATTTCAGGCCAGTGAAATTATGTTGATTGCAATTTTCATCCTCCTCAGTGACTATTTGACTGTAGTTTATTAGGAAGGCGTGTGTTGAACCTTTCTAGGCGATGGTGATGAATGTATTTGTGTGTTTTCTATGGTATGTCTATACCCGTCAAGTGCTCGTTATAGGTTGTCCTCGAGGTGGAACTCGACCCGATTCGTTCAAAACAAAAAAGGAGGAAATAAAGACATCACCATGGAGGAACATCATTTATTTTTTTGCGAGAGGTAGTCTTCTTTTTTTTTTGATTAGTAGTCAAGTCCAAGTTCAGTTTGATGTATTTTTGGAGAAATTACGTTTGTACATGTATACTCTGCGTTGACACCTAATATGTAACATGAATAATAAAAAAAGTTTCACCTCATACAATGTGTGTTTTTATCAATCAGTACATACAGGTAATCATTCATTTAATACTTGTCTTACAAACTTCACTTTGTTCTTTCAGTATCTATTTGTCTTTCTGTCTTGTCTACCAATTTTAAACACTTAAAAGGATAGTGCACCCAAAAATGAAAATTCAGCCATTATCTACTATCTATCTGTCTCACAGTCTCGCGCAAGCGCACACACACGTGAGGCAGTCAGAGCTACAGGCTAAAATGAGGCTAAAAACAGAGTTCAAATGACGTTTTTCCAAACAACTTTTTATGTCGGGGCTTCAGGACACTTGGATCACTACGGACAAGCAGTATGGAGATATTTTGTGGTTTCAATTATGTGTTTTTGGACGTTTTAATCTGGGTCGCCATAAGCCTCCATTAGGTGGAGTTGTGTTGCTACCTCCTCTCCCCTCGGATCTCTGCGAGTGATGTGAGGACTCTAAAACTTCACCTGAGCCTCCCTCGGCATATGGGTGAGTAGATAATGGCTGAATTTTCATTTTTGGGTGCACTATCCCTTTAATTATTTTAGCTGTTGTGTCTTATAAGTAAACAGCTCTTCCAAAACCATCTACATCCTTTGAAACGACTGTAACAGGCAGACCGTGTATAGCTGTCGGATTTTGGTTGGTTTGGTTAAGTGCTGAATTTTGTGTTGAGCACCAACCAGGATCCTGAACTCTGACTCACCCAGGAGTAGAAGAATTTTTGTAGTCTAAATGTCCTGATCTGAAAGCAGGGTTAGTAGAAAGTAGTAAAATACACAATAACCTGCAAATAGTTCAACTGAATAAAAAATAGAAGACTGAAAAACATCTTAAGCTGATACATTAAGAAACCAAATAGAAGAACTTAAAACATGGAAGTTCATTCTTGACCTTGGGATCAGGGTGATGAAATAATCTCGACTCAAGGTCCTTTTTCTGAGCTTTTAGCTTTGACCCGGGTCTCACTCAGATGTCGTCGAAATTCTGCACTTGGGCAGCGACTTGCAGCATCGGACACTCATGAAAAAAGCATGTTAGCATGATACATGGTCAGTCTCCATTATAGTTTAACAGTGCTAAGCAGCGTCATGGGGAGAGGCGGCGAAAGTCCAAGTTGGGTGGCTGGGAGTGGTGGTGGATGGGTCTAACAAACTCTGACTTACACCCGAGAGAGCGATGTTCGCATCCCCTAAGATTATAAGGCCAAGTCCTGTTCTTTTTTCCTGAACCTAACCATGTCCGTTAGATGGAAGGAAAAAAAATCTGTCAAATCGTGGTGTTGTACCAATGTATTGCTTTTATTTTGAAGGAGACTGTATGTAAACTGTAAATTCCCTGTGAAAACAGAAGAGTATTTTGAAAGGAGACAATGCATGTAACAGGCTGAACTTGACACGGCATCCAACACACCCAGAGTACCTTTCAGGTTGTATCTGGACGTGGAAGGTCCATGACCAAACATCGATATTTAACAAGGTCGGAGTGAGAATGTGTTGGAGCTTTCAACACATTAAGTATAGTAAATTTCCAGCAGAGTTTTTAGTGCTGTTTTCTGCTATAGAGTGAGTGACTAACGCACAGCTACTTGACAGAGACAGCAAACTAGTTCGATGACATGTCCAAACGCTGAATGTATTTAACTATGAGACCTCAAGCTAATGCCTAAAGAGAAATCTGGACCTCATACCTGGACCAGTTGGGAACCACTGCCTTAAAGGGACTTTAATTTTTCAGTCTGATTCAGGACTTCACCCCAAAGTTCTGTTTATGTATACATGAATAATGTTATGCTGCTTTGAGTAAGTTTCATGTGACCAAGTGTTCCTGAAACATCAGTGTGACCTTCATCAGCAGCTGCTGACAAAAACTCCTCTGCAGCTGTGATACATTTCAGCTGAGATATGAGACACTACATATGTTAGGAAAGTTGATGAAATGCTTTTACTTCTCATCCTTGAAGAAGAGCCAAAGAGAAAACATTTGCTCAATTTAGACCGATCCCGGTGTAGTTTGTTAGGCTCAGTCCTCCAGGGTCTGACAGAAAGAAAACACACAACAATCCAAATGAGTTTTGAACTCATGACCTTCTGACCCTGACACATCTGGTCCACCAGCTCAGC
>NC_065511.1:36644954-36658179 GCF_006386435.1 Epinephelus moara | reverse complement strand
TGGCCTTGGACTGTATGTGTATGAATTGTAAGGTTTAATAGTGGGGTGAAACTACAAGACTTGAACAACCTTTGCCATAGTTTTCATACGTACTTTGCCATACTTTTTCCTATAAATAATAGGCTGCATTGTTGGGTCACACTCCATATCGACCTGCGTAGGTTTCTGGGATTTAACATTACAGTCTGTCAGTGCGCTTCAGTTACCACACAACTCTCTGCAGATGCTAATAATTTCACTGTAACTGCGTGTGACTATTCGCTCTGGTCTTTGTGAATAAACTGTTTTTGCAATAAGGCTCATTTGCATAGAAAGTATGCATATCACCTAATTTAAATGCATGTAAAAAGCACAGGAGCACCAAGACGCTGTTTGCTTGGCAGCACAGTTAGGAGTGTATTTCACCCTTTGCACCCTTTTACACGGTACCATTTTGTTGTATTTGTGCAGGTTTAGCGGCCGCAAAAGCCATACAATTTCTTTTTCTGAATTCGCCCCTTTGTCTTTTTTGTTCAGTATCAATTAGGGCTTTAACAGTTCATGTATTTGCACCAGAACATCACAGTACGGGGTTAAGTGTATGCAGCTGCATGCAAAACACAGAGTATGTAGACGAATACATATATTGTGTTCCGTGCAGAAAATTAGCAGGCAATGAGGAGTGCAAATGAAATGCCGGAGCTGAAAGACCTAGCCTGGATGTTCCTGGTCAGCTACAACAGCAATGGAGAGAGAGTTGTGTGTAAGACAAGGATGATATCACAGCATTGCTCCGCCATTGTATGGTTTGTGAGTGAAAACACATCCAGCAAGTTAATGCATAGTCAGTGGCTTCACCCAGATGTGCCGGGAACTGCCCATTGGTCCGACAGCCCATTGGTCCGACCATATTAAACCCATTGTTCCGAAGTCCCGTTGTTCCGAAATCATCATGATGCCCTGTGGTTAAGGTCTGGTTAGGTTTAGGCACAAAAACCACTTGGTTAGGGTTAGGAAAAGATCATGGTGTGGGTTAAAATGAAAAAGAAAGTGGCAAACACATAAGCTGTGAGCCTGCTTCGCCTCAAGCCTTTCCCAGCTGACCCAGAGCCGGTCGCGGTGCATCATCAAGGCAGAAATACGCTCAGTACCGCGGACCGTCAGACTAATGGGATGTCGGACCAACGGGCTGTCGGACCAATGACATGGACCCGATGTGCCAATAACTGGGATGATAAATGTTTGGGTGCTTTGGATGTCTAAATATAGCCAAGGTAGACTTTATTGAGACACTCCTTCTAATGCACCCATTTTATTTTTTATTTTTCTGTGTATTTTGATTTTGATAGCATCAGAGATGTTTTTCAGTTTTATGGCCTTTTGTGACCTGTTGGCTTTTAGAAAAGTGTTGAGTGTTTGTACAGTGTAATACAGAAGTGATTGAAATGTTCCTTATTTTTATGATGAAAATAGTTTACCACAGTTACAGTACAGATACTTGCACTAGTGTCTGTTTGAAATAAATGAAAAGAAATGTATCTTTGTACATTTCAGGGTTTTTTTTCCTCTGTACCAAACCCAGACTGAACGATGACCTCTGAGCCTGGGTACAAACCGAACCGTCACTTCTGAGTACCATTATACTCCTTAGTATCAGTAGATTGACTTTAGTTGTCAGCCTATTCTCTTTTCTCTTTTTTCCCATCTGTTGCCCAACACTGAACTAGCTTCAGTAAAGAATGCCCAGACCCTTATCCTCAAAGAGCCCTTAGTGTTTTAGTGATACTGGGGTAATCTACATGGGGGCTGCTGGAACTGAGTCGCTTGGAGGAGTGGCTTTCTAGATTCAGCTACACTTTGGGTGGGTGGGTAATTCAATTCTGCTGCAAAGCCTGAGTGGAATGACTCAATGGGTTTTTGCACCGAGAGAGAGAGAGAGAGAGAGAGAGAGAGAGAGAGAATGCCTTGGCTTTTGATTGATCTTGTCAGGATTCACTCACAGCAAAAAGGTCAGGATGAGCTGCCTCCTCTCTCCTGCGCCAATCAGTGGGCTGCCAATCCGGGATAATGATCTCCCTCTGGATACGGTTGGCTCATAAGGTTTGCAGGCATGATGTCATCCAATCCCATGGATGCCCGTGATTCAGAACTGTGAGGCTTTAGCCAAATACCCTAGGCAGTGTGAGAAGTTACAGTATGTCAGTAGTATGAGTCATGGGGTGACCAATGGATGCACAATTTTTTAAAGATAAAATCATGGCATGAAGGGATTTTATTTAGTCTTTCATTCAAAGGTGTTTTGACATTTTTGCTGCGTTACACTTGCAGATGCTTATTCAAATTATTTAATCGTAACATATTGAACTATTGTGTCCAGTGATATTTTTTCTACATTTGTATTTCCAGTATTTGCCTTGCTCACGTGAAAGTAAACATTTTCAAATTGAGATGATTTCACAAAGTGTACTTTTTACCAAGCAGTAAGTATTGTAATTAAGGTATCTTTTTTTAAATGAAATATTATATGAAACCCATTTTTTACATATTGCGTGCTATAGCTGAAAAAGCCCATGTTAAATAATAATGTGCATAATTAAAAGTATATACGGTACACTGGGGGGATTTTTATCATTTCCTTTGACATGCACACTCAAAGTAGTACCTTTCAAGTACCTTTAAAAATTCTCCCTAAAATAGCTTGAGGGCTGGTAAAATAAGAGCCGCTACCACAGGCTGTAAAATAATGGCCTCTGAAATTAATAGGGGAAAAAAAACATCTCCGTGCACCAAAGCCTGAAGCTGGATTAAACATCAGTGTCAGGCTATCAATCTCTGAATGAGGAATACAGCGCTCTCTGCTCAGTCTAGTATTCGGCATGCTACGCCACGCTGAACAAGACTATACTGCACTGTTGGGGTGTTTAATCAGGCACCTGTAGAGCCATTCACTTCAGACTTGTTTCTATTTTTATCTCTTTGTGTTTGTGTGTGCGTGTATATGTTTGCTTATATAAGCTTTTTTCTTATTTAATTTATTGTGTTTTTACAGTGCATGTTTGGTTGTGTGTCTGAGGCTGAGATGCTGCAGTCTGCCTCAGCTCAGTGGAGAGAAGCGGTCATATCAGGTCATGGAAATTTTTGTACAGTACTAGCTCGGCTGAGCCAAGCCTCCTCCATTCAACTCTGGGATAAGTGTGAAACATATGACCTTCACATCACAATGTGAGTGTTTATGATACAGCACATTTTCTGCCTCAAATTAGAAACATTTTTTTTTTAGAGTTGGCCATATTATTGCAAGTAAACGATAATGGTTTCATGTATCTTAATGGTTAAAACCGTATTAAAATTATCAGCTCTCTTTAACAGCATGTTACCCCACCTCTGTCCTCCTAAACATTTACATTTTTCATGATTACCTACATACTGTGAATAGCTCTTTTCTAAAATTACAGCATTTTGTGATCTGTGAAGAGGCAGTTTTGGGCAAAATGCCATGACAGCATATAAAAATTCTTGTGTTACCGCAAAATATCAATGAATATTTTATTTTTACTCAATAATAATTACACTGGGTGGTGGAATGACAGCATTTCCATCACAAAACTGTCAAAAATAAGTGCAAACCTGAACATGAAAGGATTGCCATTTTCAGGAAATGTCACTGTTGTGTGTGTAAGCACGTCCTGTATATTTCCAGGGGGAACTTTATTTTGTGAGAGAGTTCTGTTTAGCTTGCAATCTGAAATTCACATGCGCACAACAGGGAGTAAGTGGAGTATTAGCCGTAATAGCTGAAACAATTAGTGGATTAATCAATTAGACGATTGACAGAAAAATAATCTGCAACCGTTTTGATAAATTACGAAGTGATTTTTCAGGCAAAACTGCCAAAACTTAGCTGGTTTCGGCTTCTCAAATGTGAGGATTTGCTTATTTTCTCTGTTTTATATGATTATAAATTAAATATATTTTAAGAAGAAGAAAATTACGATTTGCATTTTTCACTATTTTCTGACACTTCATGAACCAAAGCATTCACTGACTGATGAAGAAAGGAATCAACAGAATAATCACCAGCTAAAATGACAAGAAGCCCTATTCGACACACAAAATTACTTATGGTTGTGCATTTTTTGCACTCAGTTTCATTTATGTTGTGTCTCAAATCAGATACTTCTGTGCCTATACTTGCTATTTTGAGTGCAAGTTGAGTGTAGAACGTTTGAGACTTCTCATCCTCAATGGCTACCATGTTGCCTACGAAGTGGAACGGGTGGGACCACAATATTTCACAACATTTCAAACGTGAAATGTCGGTTGACTACCGTGATGACCACTGAAGCATTGTACAAACATACCTGTATTTTTTACTACCACTACACTGTTGTCAGATAGAAGCCATCACTTTGTTTATCGGGTTTATTCTGTATTCTACGTCCCAACCCTCACCTATGGTCATGAGCTCTGGGTAGTGACAGAAAGAATGAGATCGCAGTTACAAGTGGCTGAAATGAGTTTCCTCCGTGGGGTGGCTGGGCTCAGCCTTAGAGATAGGATAAGGGGCTCGGACATCTGGCCTCCTGTTGGAGGTATTCCGGGCATGTCCCAGAACATGCTGGAGGGATTACATATCTCATCTGCCCTGGGAATACTTTGGGTCCCCTCAGAGTAGCTGGAAAGGGTTGCTGGGGAGAGGGACATCTGGGGTGCTTTGCTTGGCCTGCTGCCACAGCGACCCGACCCCGGATGAGCTGATGAAAATGGATGGATGGAAATAATAACATGAATGCTAACATTAGCTTGCTAGCTAGCTAACAGTGGCACAGTTTATCATCAGGCATTGACTTTACATGAGTTGTAGGATCTCCAGTCGTCCAGTCATTTCATTGCGAGGAAGGCGGCAGAGGGGAAGCGATTACCAAAATGGCGATAGGGGTACAAAGCCGTTGCCATGTGCACAGATTCTGCTCTGCTGCTCTGTATTCACCGTGTTGAACTTCTGGCAGTTGCCACCTGGCTTTGTCCATTCACGTAGTGGGCAACATGATAGCAGAAAGAATACAAGATGGAGAAGCTGATGATGTTGGTGTCTGAATACCTGGAGTTACAGTGCTAGCAATATATACAGACAACCAGAAGAAAAACTTGGCCTTGGATAACATTTCCACTAAACATGAGATGACTGGCAAATTACCCAAATATGTAGACATCTTCGGTAATTTCAGTCATTTCTGTTGTGTTTAGCTACTGTGCGCAGCTACAAGATAGCTTGCACTTCTGCTTGCGAAGCACCTACCTGTCATCGCAGCCGTGTACCGTAGTGGCAAGAGACGCTTTTAAAAATGCTTTGCTTTTTGGAGGAACGCTCTTGCAGGTCGGCAGTTGTTGCGTGGTTACCGCGTGGTGTTGTGAAAGCAGCTTAACTTATGTTTGGTGTCAATTAAAGTAAAGTTGAAGACTTGTGGTCAGAAGGTTGACAAGTTCTAAATATTTGCAAAATTTCAGTATCAGTCACGGACATTCCTAGATATAGAAACATGCCGTGAAAGCATGTTCATTTGTAATTCAGTAAATAAATACAGAAGGAGTCATGGGAGCAAACAAGCAGATACTATGAAGCAAGCATGTATTTTGTTCGAGAGACAACATTACATGTTGACGATAATGCTTCGCCTGGTTGCAATTCACCAAGCAGAAGAAGACAAGCTGTCACATCTTGCAATGATCATTTCTGGTAATTGCACAACACTACCCAGTCCAAATTTGCATCTTATGCAAGTATATAGTGTACGCACTGTACATGTAAGTGTACTAATGGAAGTATCTGGACAGTGGCAGGTTCAGTCCTGAGCCAACATGTCCATATATTTAATTGGTCACTGATAACTCCTCCTCATGACTGAACAGTACTCCAGTGCACTTGATGTGGTCATGAAAGTAACCGCCACAGGTTTGGTAGTTTAGTGGTTTACACTATCGCCTCACAGCAAGAAGACCCAGGTTTGATCCTTGGCTCTTCCTGTGCGGAATATGCACGTTTGTGTGGGTTTTCTCTGGTTTCCTCCCACATTGCAAAGATGTGCAAGTCAGGCCGAGTGGAGACTCTAAATTGCCTGTAGGTATGAATGTGAGCGTGAGTGGATGTCTGCCTATCTGAGTTCAACCTGTGATGGACTGGCGACCTGCCCGGTGTCCTGCCATCCGCCCGGTGCATGCTGGGATAGGCTGTAGCCCCAGGTGTGCCAGAAAAGGATTAAGTGGGCAGAGAAATTGAATGAATAAATGATTAACCAGATGCATCTTTCTTTGAATTAAAAGATCAAGTAAAGAAATTAAAGAGAATATATAAGAACATTGTAGACATCTACAGTATGTGGGTCTTTGTGATTCTCTGCTTTCATGATCATGTTCTCTGCTGCAACGGACTTTCCAGACATTTTAGGATATTAAGCATTTGAAAACCAAAACAAGTATTTCCTAGTTAGAGTTGTGGCTTTTGTTTGTCTTATGTCATGTAAATTTAATCTCCTCTGGCTGACCAAAAAGGGGAGTGAAGATTTTGATTTGAGCTTAAGGACGTCATGTTGGACACATTTCACAATTCTCTGTAATTTTTTGATGAATTGATTATTTGAAAAGTAGTCAGCAGATTAATTACCTCACTAAGGAGGCCGTGTTTTTCGATGCTGTTTGTGCTTTCTTGTTTGTCAGCAGGATTACGGAAAAAATACTGGCCTGATTTTTATGAAACTTGGTGGAAGGAAAAAACCTATTACATTTTGGAGCAGGTCCAAATCATGGGGCGGATTCACAAATAATTTTTCTTTTTTGTTAACATTCCAAGACAGGGAATTTGGTCCTGGTGGAGGTCTGAGCTCTCTGAGTGTCCTAGCTGATAGTGAAAATAATTTTTAGCTGCAGCTTTAAACCATTTTCTGTCTGTGTGTTATAAGAGGCAGCTAGCAGTGATCTGTGAGCTGTTGCTTTCATGTTTAGAGTAATACACAACCAACAGCAAAGCTAGATAACAGTGGATAACACAAAGACACAGTGAACTAGCTGCTTCTTTATGACCGGTGGTGGCTCTGTGGAGGCCAGTTGCCTCAGCATCAGTTCTAGACTCCATTTTAATATACAACATATAACACTGTCAACACGTGCTCATGACGTATGCCAGCAGTTAAGCTTCTCCCCTGCGTTGATCGCTGTTTTTTTTTTTTTTACTTTAATCCCTCCTCTGTCTCAAGTTTATTTTTTATCTGGAGCATCCACTCCAGGAACTTTTTCTGGTACACTGTTAAAGATTCTCCACCATAGCTTCCACCATACTCTTAGCTGCTGCTCCACTGATATAGTCTCTACCCCATCCTGCCTCCTTTAGCTCTGACTTTTTGGCGTAAAACTTCCGGTGCACCAATGGAGGAAGTTGCCACAGACACCCGACACCACAACTCCAGTATACTACAAAATACAGAAAGCTTTTCCTGGTGGCGACAGGCTTAATCAGCATTGCGTGAGCTCGTTGGCAAGGGCTTGAATGTAACGGGCATTCATTTATTTGCACTCGAGCTTTAAAATAAGTGAAAAGAAAGTGTTGAATTGGAAAGTTTGAGCAAGCAGTATCCACACTAGTGTGTCAAGGCGAAGCTCTGTATTTTAGCTTGATCTGTTGCTGTATTCTAAAGTGTTTAAGTTGTTGTTTTCTGCCATTACAATTGTTAAAAGTGGCATGGTGACTTAATGACACAAGTTAAAAGAATATATTTAGGATTTATTTGAATATGAATAACCTTGTGTTTTTAGCTGTTAGATATCTGACACGGGAATGAAACTCTTCCTATGCCTATGTTGTGAGAAGACCTCAACATTTCAAAATGCTCCATTACCATTTGAAACGTTTTACAATCACATATCTTTTTTTAAATAGCTTGTGTAGGTTGCGCCTTGATTTCAGTGGTAGATTTAAGCAATTTGCTACCTGAGAGTTTCACAAGAATGGTTATGTTCACTATATTTGTCTTCATGCCTGTGTGTATGTGTGTGTGCAAGTGTGTTTGTGCCTCTGTGTGTGTATTCATGTCATTGTGTGTAGTGGTGTTTTACCTCCACTCAGAGGACCCCATAAAGGTTAGCAGGCTCACTCAACAGCTGATGGTAAATTTAGCCTCCTTTTCACACAGTCCCACACACGATTTGAGTATTTTTCTACTGTATCAGACCATATTCAGGCATGTTACTGCACTGAGGAGATGTGCCATTATTTGACCGTATTTAAAAATCAGAATTAAAGGTGGATGTGATTTTTGCAAAGCAATTACAGTTTTGTGTGTGAGGAAGAAATGTAAATTTTAATATTCCATGTCTTGTGTTTATGTTTGATCAAGTTTGGCATCTCAAAGCAGTGATGAGTATTTCTGGTCGAGATTGAACGTAATAGAATAACAGAGTGTAAAGCTGTTGTTTGTGATTAACGGCACTGTCAAACAGGTAGGAATGGATGGTGATGAGAAGAGCTTGCAGAGTGCCAAAACCACACTTTTAATTTTGGGTTCTCACTTCACTCTCACATTTAAATTTGGAAATTGCAAACCCCACTCAAGAGCATTCAATATTTACTAGTGCCATTTAAGAACAGAAGGAAATAAATGCTTCCATCTAGAGAGCACGGAACGAAAGAGGCCATTTTTGGCAATGTAATAATTTTTTGTAATTCACAGGAGGATGGCTAGAGGTTGCTGTATTTAGGACCAGAGGTAGTCTTCTCCCAGCACACACAGTTTCGTGCAAAACCACATTACTAACATTTTCTAACTGCTCTCAGCTCTGGCACACGCTGGCATTATTAATGGGTGAAAGGTTGCCTGCCTTGCAGATGCTACAATCCAAGTGGTTTGCCACCACGTCATGACCCCCAGGTCCTGCAGCCTGGCTTTATGTAACACATGCAATGTAGTGGAAAATGAACATATGACAGAACTACTGTATGCTAGGTTGCTTTCTCTCACGGGATAGGCTATAATATGTTTGTACTCGAAAGGGTCAAAGAGACTCTAAATGGCAAATGCTGGACTTTGCATGTCTGCCGTTTCAAAGGAGAATATTAGATCTGTGGTATAAATAAATTATAGGTGGTGTAGAGTGTCAAATGGTGGTGATTTCAGAATGATGTCTTGCAGTGCTAACATACTGTACAGTCAGCATTTTACACCTGAGTTAACACTGCTACAGCTTTATGTGAGGTTTTATTGAATACCCCTTTGCTTCAAGGTCTAAAGGAAGTCCAAGGGCCCTGATGCATCAGACTATTGGCTGTTGGTCAATGTCGGGTTGTCGGTGAGCATCTGTCACCCTAGTTTTTGTAGTGTGGCCCACACCGTTGGCACAAGTCGGCCCTTGTCGGCTCTTTTCGGCAGTTCTTTGCCCAAATCAGCATGTTGAATCAGCGCTGGAGCCTCTGGAATCTGTCTGACTGGCAGCTCAGCTAAGTGTTCAGAAAAACTGAAGTAAGGAAAGTAAACGGACGTCTAGAGTCAAGAGGGCATAAGATCGAAACAAACTTGTTGTATTAGGTAAGATTTTTTTTTTTAGCCATTGAGCTCTTTAGCAGAAACGGTTCGCAGTTGTGTCATACTTCGCTAGCGCATGGTAAATAGGATTTGTTGTTTTAACATCGGGGTGTGTGGTTAATGTGCTAAATGGCTAACTAGCGTCGTGAATCTGTCCTGTCGAGCTTCTGGTTTAATTTTTTGAATGCCAAATACAGACTAACATCGCCTGCTTGTATGGAGATTTATTTCCTCTAACACAAGAGCAAAATGTACATGCTAGTTGGCCGTTAGCTGTAGTTTTTTTGTTGAGTTTAAGTGCAACTTTTCGGGCAAGACACAAACCATGTGAGGCGACGTAACAGTCGGCCTTTGTCAGTTTTGTCTGTCTGGGCCTTAACACGTAAGGCTAGATTTAGAATATGTTATATTGTGAATGTTGTGGCTTAGTAGATATTTTAAAAAGCCATATAACTGCAGGACAAACTGATAATTTTGATATATTTTAGATTCTGCATCTGCCACCATAGAGAAAGGAAAACAGAGGTTTGTTTTGCATTGATCTTGGACAGCAAAGTTATTCCTGGGATGTCAGTTTGTGTCAGCTCTCCTTCGTCTGTCTATTTTCATCAGCAGTTGCTGCAGGACACTGTCACTTCAGCTCACACAGCATATCAGTAAAGAAAACATCAGATATGATAACAGGACTCTATTATCTGACTGGCTTAATCGAGGAAGGGGTTTGCGTCTGATCTTTCATGTGATGTCATCACCTCACCCACTGCGTAAAGTCGCTGACTGGAGAAGAGACGATGAGTTAATATAGTGTAGGGAAACAGGAAGAGCTGAATGATGAATGCCAAGCTGTCCCCCAAAGACAGAGCATGCACTAAGTACAAACGCAGTAATCTTCCAGCATATGCTCATTCTTGGACTGTATTTCTGTTGTAATGCAAAAGAAAGCAGGAAATAAGACAATGTGAGCCAGTGAGTACATTTATGGAGTTCCTGATTCTGCTGGGGTTGGATAATTTATATCTTGCAATTTACGAGTGAATTTTTAAACCGTTATTTATCCAGGGAAGGTTTGCTGAGGTTGTCCCGCCTGCTCCTTTTAAGCAATCCCCCCACTTCTCATTCATATTACACATTCAGGCACTTTGGAGATGCCTCATGCAGCTGCAGTATTCCTCAGGTGATTACTGAGCAGCCCTGCTGGAGGTGCTGGGGTTTGGCTGCCAAGCTCAGTCAGTGATTGTTGTTGAGAGGCAGGAGAACATTTGTCATTTACGACACCAGAGTCACAGATTTGAACAGGCAATTTTACGTCACAAGTGCACCTCTCAGACCCTCCAGGGAGGGGAGAGTGTTACACGTTCACTTAACTTGCCATGAATATGGAGTGAAGATGTGAACTAATGGCATCTGGCAGGAATGGCTGCCGCGCACTGGAAGCCCGCTGCTTATATCTTGTTTGTGGTGGAGGCGGATGTGCTTCCATTGGAGGTACATGTCTGTTCGTGTTAGTGGCAGAACACAACGGGTGGAGAGGCCTGAGGTGAGCTCTCAGGGAGCGGGCAGTGACATCACCTCATAGTGTCTGACATCATCAGTAACAATAATGTGCATGAATGAATGAGTTCACAGTGACACGTGTCTGTGTTCACATGGATACACTTCAGAGGAGCTGATGTCTTACACTCGCACACACATACACACATGCACACAAATACAAACGCACACACACACACACACACACACACACACACACACACACACACACACACACACCCATAGGCTGAATTAACTTACTTACACTTTGAAGCTGCTGTAATTGATGAATTCAACAAGGTTTCAAGTGACAATGTGTAAACAATGTAAAAGAATTATCCTGCTAATCTGCAACACCCCTCTGCAACTGTACTGTTTACCGTCACCACTGTCATAGCACTGTCAGCAACTAGCTGGTGAACACAGTGGAGCATTAAGCAGCTAAAGAGCCAGATATTTCCCTCAGGAACTGGTAGAGACTTACATTCATCAGGTGCACAGAAACACGACTCAAATGAATGCTAATGTTGCTTCATAGTAGGGGTGGACGATATATGTTGGTGGACGATATATCGATTACACTCAATGTAAAGCGGCTTCTTCCATGTGGTAAGAATAAAGTGAAAAGCCACTGGCATGAGACTCACTATGGTGTTTTGGTTCTCTTGCTCTCTCCTCACAGACACAAAAAAGACTCACAAACTTACACACACACTCCCTCGCCCATTCAGACCACTCTATACTTGGTGATAGTATTTGAGGCGAGGTGTATGTTTTTGTATCTGCAGGGCTCCAGACCGCCACCATGGAGCACCAGTGCGACTTGCAAATATTATTAACAGGGTTCTCACAGTCATTCGAAACCTGGATAAGTCATGGAATTTAAAAATCATTGAACGTTATGGAAAAGTCGTTTAATTTTGTTGGGAGTGTATTGAAATTGTTACATTAATCTTCCATGGATAAACTTCCACGTAATGTGACATAACAGCACATTTATTTTCTGCAGCTGTCGACGTAGCATTGGTCTATTATACTCAATCTGTGACATTTGTCGATCATCACGTATATTTCTGAATTTTCCTCCTGCATTCCCTCTTTCTTTTCATGTATGCCAGTTAGCTGAAATTACGATTGAATAGAGTTTGAGTCTGACATGTTGAAAAATGCCCGGCTTTTTTTTTTAAATTTTTTTTATGGGTTCTTAAAAAGTTATGGAAAAGTTTTGAAAATTCGTCCATGAGAATGTGTGGGAACCCTGATTAATATGTGAACTGTAGAGCTGTTAGTTTGTTTCCCACTCACAGTGGATACATCCTCGCATTTAACGGTGCTGCTGTAACGGTTTGACTTTATGCTAGCTGCTAACATCTAACCCAGAAGCTTCAGTTTCACAGCAAATATATCAACTTCCTGTGTGATACGAGCCGGGTGTTTCAGAATAAAAGCACCAATGGTTCCACTTTGATTTGTTTCTTTATAAAAATATTTTATTTATTTGTTCCAGTAGCTCTTTATTTAATGTTATTTAACAGTACTTTATTGTACTTTAACGGTACTTTATTTAATTTAGCATAACAATGCTTTACCAAACTTTATTATAACAGTACTTTAACTAGATTTTAGCAATGCTTTATTTGACTTTATCGTGACAGTACTTTATTTCACTTCATTATAACAGTACTTTATTTCACTCTATTGTAACAGTAGTTTATTCAGTAGTGAAGTATTTTAGTAGACAGTAGAAGATATATATCGCGTATCATGACATAGCCACAAAAAAAAAATTACAATAATATTCATAGACTGTATCGCCCAGCCCTACTCCATAACTGCTGGATGTGTAAATAAACAACTGTTTTCTAACAAATTTGCAATATTAACTTAAAACATTATATTATGTCAGTGTTGTGTTCACAGCTTGTTTCTGCTGCCCCCAAGTGGCCAAAAAAAAAATCATGTCAAAGTAGAGATTGGGTTCACTTCAAGGATAACTTCGGTATTTTTCAACCTGGGCCCTATTTCCCCATGTGTATGTGTGCATATGATTCATGGGTACAACTCGTTCTAAAATTGGTTCAGTATTGAGGGAGGCGGATGCAGCCGGGAGCCGCGAAATGAGCTAAAACGGTAACAGGGGCAAATGC
>NC_065511.1:36604546-36644525 GCF_006386435.1 Epinephelus moara | reverse complement strand
AACTCCGCCGTGCGCGACACAGAGAGCAGAGGAGGATTTTAGACGCGCACCGTGTAGGGACATAAATGACATGCCGTTGTGTAAATAAGATAAATAAGTGTTAACAACGCCAAGCTGGCAGACCCCCGAACCGTAGTAGACCTCCGAAGACCATTAGCCCCTTTAGCTTGTGTTAGCTCGTTGTGGCAACAACACATAAACAATGGGACTTCGTCTGCGTTAAAGAACGGCACTTTATTTTTAGCACTGCAGGGATGATGCACAGCCTCTCTCATCAGTGTCTGACGTTTACATAGAGGGAAATAACTCAAAAACAGCATGCAGAACTGCGTAGGCTTCTTCACTGTGGCTGCTCAATGTAAACAACAGAGCATATGCCTCACTTTCTTCCTGGGGCGCATCCGTCTGACGTCACACACCACACCTGGCGCACTAACGTCTCATACCTCCAACATCAACTACACACATATACACAACTCCACACACACAAGCCACACACATCAGGCTCAGCCTGTAACATAAGGCTATTTAGTTTGTTTAATAAAAGGACAAGGTATAGACCTGTTCTATAGGAAAGGTAACCTTAAATGACTTCTGTTGTGATCCAATATGATGGTAGGGGAAACACTGCCGTATGATAAGAAAGGGGTCTGGTGGAAAGCGATCACAGATGCAGTCGCAGTGTATATTGCTAGAGATATGGTGCCCATATATAGGCTTCCGTGGAAAAGCTGGGGTTTATTCACATGCTGAAAGTTTTGGACCCCAGGTATGTGCTACCAGGCCGCAAATATTTTTTTTTTAACTAGGAGGGGAAAAAAACGATTTAAATCGTGAATCGAATTTTTTGTGAAAAAATCTGAGATTTTTTTTTAGGCCATATCGCCCAGCCCTAGGACAGAGTCTTTTACGTGCTACCCCCTGGAGTGTTATCGGAGTTTTTGGAGTGCTCAAATAAACAGGCCTTTTTCCCGAACGCAAGAACAGGATGTCGCGTAACACCCCGTAGAGCTTTCATAGGCTGCCTTTGTCGGACGGCGAGATGCTGAAGTTGTGGCTAGTTGTGCTACAAATGGATGCTAACACTCCTGTCCAGACACTGCGCCTTGCAGACCATCGGGTCTGCAGTGCTCACTTCTCCCAAGATGACTACTGCCAGCCGAAGAAGAGAAGACATCCAATCCCGAAACACCTCTTCCTCAAGAAAACGGCTGTCCCACGAGTAGAGAGAGCTACAGACACAGTGGAGCAAAGCTTGTGACATCACACAGCCCAGAGGTAAGGGAAAGGCTAAGTTAGTATGCTATTTACAGCGATAGCACTGGCGATCTGAACCGGTCAGTGGCGAAAAAAGCACTTTTAATGCACAAACTTATACGGGACGCATTTGCCCCTGTTACCGTTTTAGCTCGGTTCGCGGCTCCCGGCTGCATCCGCCTCCCTCAATACTGAACCAGTTTTAGAACGAGTTGTACCTATGAATCATACGCACACATACACATGGGGAAATAGGGCCCAGGTTGAAAAATACCGAAGTTATCCTTTAAATTAACTTTTTTTTTTTTTTTAACAGATTTGATCTGTTCCACATTGATCATATCAAGACGGTGGTAAGAGAAACAAACACAATCACCCATTTTATTTTACACAGTGTAAAACAGTAGAACAGAGTTCATTGCATTGAGCATCCTACATTTTCCACAAGGTGATATATTGATATGGGAAAAATATTCCATTCAATATTATAATTTTTAATCACATTGCCCAGCACTACTTTAATGTTTTTCCCCTGTTGTAACTTGGTATCAACTGGGCAAACACAGACACACACTCACACACACACACACGCTTAAAAAAGATGTGTGCGAAGAAACTCGTTAATCCCCAGGATGCTGAAAGCCACAACTGGAAATAAATGATTTTGCGAGTGCAATGAAACAAACAAACATGGGACTTTTTTCCCAGTGAATATTTCCTGAGATGATACAAACACTGTTTCTCTAATTAAAAATATCAGGTCATGAATTACAGCACTTATGTAAAGGTGGCTACAGAGGACCTCCTTTCTTCAGCTTCAGTGTTTGCTGTGAGCTCAACATTGTGTTCTGGCAGCTGAACTGCTGCTCTTTACCCGTTCATGTAATTGTGTGTGTGTGTGAGTTTGTGCGAATACCTGTGTGTTTGGAAATGTCAGAGTATCTCATGTAGTTTTTTTTTGATTGTTTACTTGTGAATGTGTGCTCATGTGTCAACTCCCCTGGGTGTATGTGAGTGAATGTTCATTTTGTGTAGAAAATAGGAACACCTGCTCGTACCGTACAGTAGACATACCAGATGGATCACGTGACCCCTTATTAATTTCATCTGCTACAACAAATCTACCTCAACCATGACAGAGTGTGGATGTGGATGAAGCAGAGGAGACAGGTTAAGCCAGTTGAAGCTCAGCATCAGGAATGTGTTCCTAATATTTCGCACTCTCTGTGTTTGCGTGTGTGTGTGTGTCCTTGTGCACGTGTGGTTCATGCTCCATGTACTTGCTGAAAAGTGAGCTGTGAAGAATGAGCGGATGTGTTATCCCCGCTGGAAGATGTATGCGTGAAAACATATTTTTGTCTCATACACCAATGGCTCTGAAGGCCCCGTAGTTAATGGGGTTTGCAAAGGCATGTGCACTGATGAACTTTTATAGGAAGTGACAGTGCAGTGATGGTGTGCCATGTAGTCATGAATATCTAAGAGCTGTGGAGTGGAAGCTGTCAAAACATCCTGGTTAGTGTCTTTTAAAGTTCTCCAGGTCTTAGTAGACACAGAAACCTGTTGTGGATGAGATGTGGATCACTTCACCTCTGCTGCACCCTCCTTTTAAGGTTTGATGCACCTCCTTTTGGGCTCTTCGGGGTAGCAGAAGAGACTTCACACCACTGGATGGATTAAATCTACCCTGATGGTTCTTTTATGAATGTCTTAAAGGGAACCTGTTGTGCTTTTCCTTATTTTCTGTATAAAAACCTCAGGCTTCATACAGCTCTGAATACTCTGTGTGCAACATGGTTTTCTTCTTTCATGATAAGCTGATGTCAACTTGTCTCAGATTTCTTTGTATGGTCATCGGTTCCAGGTATGCTCGTGCTGCAAGTGCCCTGCTAGCTCACCAGGTAGAGCGTGTACCATAAGTGGTCTGGTTCAAGTACCCCCTCTCTACGCTTCCCTTCCTACCTCTCTTTCTATCATAATGAAAGTCCCTCCAGGATTTTGTGATATTGGGATTTATGCAAATTTAGCCATTCCATGTAAATTCTGCACGACTTTGCAGTTTTGCCCAATCACTATAGCTTTTCTGCCAACTACACAATTTAAGACACACACACACACAGCAACAGGGCTAACTGTTAGCATCACAAAGCTACTGTTACCCAACAGTTATTAAAAGGTTTAACAACAGCCATTTCGGTGCCAGTGTGAGACTGACGGATATTAACCGCTGCTGCAAGGCTTCTGCCCAGGCAGCACAGTATGACGAGTAGCGGTGAGATCACGTTGTGCTGTGTCAGCTTGTGCTGACCAGGCAGAGAGAGCAGGAGGAGAGCGGCTCACTGAGACTGTCCTTCAGTGCTGCGTTGAAAGGCATTAACAGCTGATCACCGATGATCGATGATGCCCCACACTATCACAAATAGATTCTAATTCTGAGGGAAACCCTACATGTTTATTATAATACAATCAGAATCCGAGACAGCATCACAATGATTTATTGTTCTTATATTTTCACTTGCAAAAAACGCCTATGTACATTGCAACATTCTTCATAATTTTATTTAGAAAAGCTGCCATGAAATCAGCCATTTGAGGTCACAACAATCCCAAAAACAGCCCATCAATCCTAAAGGCACTTATAAAGGAGAAATGGCCATAAAAGAAGCATGACACGCACTGCTACATGTAGCTACATGCTAACACCAGGGAAACATGTTCTCTTAGTTGCTGATTTTGTTAATTTCTCCCCGATTTCAGGAGCTTTTATTGGTGATTTTTTTCATGGTATACAGTGGTGCTGTACAATAATTTCATGGCTGCAGTGACGGTACAGCGACACAGAGAGTGTAGATGTAAAAGACCCAGACACACTGACCAATCAGAGCAGACTGGGCTTTTTCGGGAAGGGGGCTTTAAAAGACAGGCGCTACAACAGAGCATTTCAGAAAGTTGGTGAATAGAGGTGTTCCAGCACAGACTGTGTGAGAAAAATAATGTTTTTTTAATCTGTTTTTTGAACATTAATTCATGTTAACATGTTGTAGTAGAAATCTAAAATCCAAATATGAACCTGAATGTACCTAACAGGTTCTCCTTAACATTTCCAAGATCTTCAACAATCCAGATACTGTCTGTTCGGTAGAACTTTATTACCACTGTTTGGATCTTGGATGAACCCCTGAACTTATTGCCTACAAAATTTCCATAATGGATGAGGGATATTGATTAAGTTGTTTGAGTATATCCTGGATATTCATGTATTGATAAGTGCTTAAGTTATAGTGGATTTATTTCTTGTTAAAAGACTAATAGATTCATTGACAAATCTTTCTGATAATCGATAAATCAGCTCTGTGATTATGAGGATTTGCTGCTTTTCTCCTTTTTCATCTCATGTGATAGTAAACTGAATGTTCTGGGCCTTAAATTGTGACTGGTTTTCTTCCCAGTTTCAGGCATTTTATAAACCAAATGATTAGTCCAGAAATCTGCAGCCCATTAATGATATCATCATTTTTTTTTATTAATATGTAAAACTAAATTCATGTTCCCCTTGTGGCCTACAGAGGGACTACTGGACACTGCCACTTTTTAGGCCATTTCAGACCGCTTCTTTTCACTGTATTTACTGCCCATTATCACCTGAAACAAAGGAGGGGCGATGCAACACGCGCCGATTTGAACTAGCAAAAACTTTTTTTCTGCTGAAGTTTGATCATGCCTTTCAACATTTTAACACTTGCCACTGTCTGTTTAAATGGGCCTTTAGAGCCCTACACTCTCTCCAGCTGAGCTACAGATTATACTACACTGCTCACAATGCTCAGTTAAAGGTATACTATGCAGGAATTTTAGGCTACTGTTTAAAATATATAAACCTGGCCCCTCCTCTCCACACTGTTTGTATGTACACTGCTACTGCTACACTGAAAAACATTACATTTGTTATGATGGATAAGTCAATACTTAAACAAGCTAACCAAGCTAGCTGCTGGCACCTTACCTGTCCAACAGAAACCAGGGCAACTCTGCGTCACTCTTCATCCTCTCCTTCAGTGCTCACAAAATGAAAACCAACCCCAGATTCAATCTTGTTTTGGCACCGGCTTTGTCTGTTTGGCGTTCTGCCTCGGTATCGCTGTGTCCGAGATTTTTGGCAGCTGGTCGCTACCGTTTTATAAAGTCCCAACCTTACCTATGTGCTGGTGTTGGCTAGGGGCTACACACCACTTCCCAAAGGTTGCAGCTCATAAAAGTCAAAAACACAGGAAAATAGAAAGAAAAGAAAATCCAGGCAGAGGGCAGGGTCTCTGCATATACATACACCACCACATGCTTCTAGTGGGTCATCAGTGGTGATTGAGGGGGAATTGTTTGAGTCTATATATTTCAATCCTGCTGCAATCATCCATTGTTCTCTGTGAAAGCTAAATCACTTCCAACAGAAAGGTTATTTATGTCCAACACAAGAGCTTGTATAAGTGAGGCCTCATAGTACACTGAGGCACAAAGAGAGACCACTGTTAATATGTACCTTTTGAAAACTTTAGCTATACCAGAACCCTATACAGCACAGTGAAATGTCAATAAAGAATGGCAGCTGCCTAATAATCATTTTAACAGAGCGAAGCTGGTCAAATTGATGGAAAAAATAAATTTTTACAAGGCTCAGCAAGCCAGACGGCCACACATAATAACAAGTCCAGGCACACTTTATTGAGAATGATAAGTAAATTTAATCAAGTCAATCGACGTTGCAGCTCAGGGGTTCAAAATGTTGGTGGAATTAATGCAATCTACAGTGTCTATCTATTAAGAACATGTTGAACACAGTGTGCCGCTCTTATCTGAAGCATCCTGCCAGTGGAGAAATGCTGGCTGCTCACTCAGCTGAGAGATGGGGCCAGGTGGAACGAACCATGTTGGTCCTATGGTCTTCATCTCACTGCTGCCAAACAAATGATGCTCTGATAGATAAGGCTTTCTGAAAGATGGTGCACATATTTTTTTTAACTGAAGCTGCAAATCAGGTGGTAGTTTGTACCAATTTTCACTGTGTTATCGTTTCATTTTAATGCCAAAGGGTCAGATTTGCCTTTCATGCAGTGTTTTGCTTCAGCCTGTGTCGAGCTGAAGTCTGATTTGCTAAGACCGCAGCTAATTATGCAATCAGAGATTCAGAGTGACTTCTGAGACTTTTTGTGTGAAGGAGAGACTACAAGGTGCAGTTCAGACATCTGCAGGCTCAGAATGGAACTAAAATGGAGTTATATTGTAGTAGAAACTAATCAGAAACGAGGTTGATCAAAGTTATGCAAAACTAATGTGTAATTGTAATAATCAAGTAAAATTTTGTTTATTTTGTAAAAGTAATGTAAAACAAATGCAACAGGGGTCAGTAAACTAGTCTCTTACACAGACGCCGTCGTCTGTGGACATTCCCATAGGAAAGTTGTAATAGAACTAGCGCTGGTGGGGCGTCAGTGGCTTAGTGGTAGAGCAGGCGCC
The DNA here is from genome assembly GCF_006386435.1 of Epinephelus moara. NCBI lineage: Eukaryota > Metazoa > Chordata > Actinopteri > Perciformes > Serranidae > Epinephelus > Epinephelus moara. The sequence continues at coordinate 36,637,760 of NC_065511.1, read as the reverse complement.
CCATGCACAAGGCTGTTGCTGCAGCGGCCCCGGTTCGAGTCCAGCCTGTGGCCCTTTGGTGCATGTCATCCCCTCTCTCTCTCCCCCTTTCACACTTAACTGTCCTGTCCATTGGATTGGATCCAAATCTTTGTACTTCCTCGACCAACGGCTGATTAGCTTTGCCTTACACCCGCCTACACCGGAATTGCTGTTCCCAGAATTGTTGTGCGTAGTACAACAGAAAAAGAAGTGTTCAGTGCATCGCAAGAAGAGATTAAAATGGATATGAGTTCATTTGATTCAGCTATATTGCAGAGCAGCAACGTCTCTGTTATATGTAACACATGTGCTGTACCTATGGCAACGCCGTCACGTGGTCTGGATATCCCCGCCCATTTCTATTACAGAACGAAAATCAAATGTCCCCAGACTCCCATTCCGAAGTAAGGGAGGCTGGACACATGAGACTATCAGTAAACTTACTTCTCAGGAAAGGGTAATGTCAGTGAATGGTAAAAAAATTGTGTACAGGTCACCGCAATTAGCATCTTACCAAAGGACTGCAAATGCTATCAACCAACAAGCATAACTCAACTCTGTCTGCACTTTTGTTTTTTTTATTTACAGTTGTGAGATGTTCAGATCTTGTGTTCACTTAGGCATTCATCACTGGTTTTGTTTTCCTGTCCTATTTTTTGTTTCTGAGCTAATTCATGTTGGCCCCACAAACACTTTTTGTGTGCTCAGCGTTTGTGTGCTGTCATTGAAAATGAATATAGAATACAGGCTGAAACCTGTGTTTCCAGGCTGGTGCACCTGTAAATAACACATAAATAACATGTTATCTTGCAGCAGAATGTGTTTGTAAGGAGGCGCAGTGTCGGTCCTCAGTGTTATACATTAAATTATATTCTTGTCAGGCTCTAAAACAGCATTTAGACTCGGGGTTACTAAAAGTCCATTGAACCCAGACTAATGAAATTCTTGTTTTGTAGGTTGGCAGTTCCTTAAGGCACAGTGACCCACCTGATCTTTTCAGTTGTACAGCAAAATATACTTACATATAATACCTGCTATGCTGAATTAGAAATAATTAAAGTCCCTTTGCCGCTGGATAAAAAACCCCCACTAACATTTGGCTTTTGTCCTTAGTGCGAAAGGTTACAATTGGCATTCATTACCAGGACAAATGACTCTGCAATAGTCGTGGGTATTTATCAGCTCCAGCTTCGATTGGCAGTGATGGAAAAATGACACGTTAAGTTTATCTATCATGGAAGCAACAATGGCTTGTCGCCGCTGTCGTTAACTTCTGCAACTCTTTGTCGTCTCAGCCACAAATGCCCTCAATCTCTGTCCAAGCTGTGCTTAAACATCGTTTCAGATTTGAAAGCGAGACTGAATAAGTAACAGATCCAAAAAAGAAATAAGCATTGTAACATTCAACTGGCTTACATGCTGCTTTCTACTTTTTATTAACCCTTTTTCCAGTGCATTTATGACATCAAACGTTACACAGCCAAAAACCCCACAGAAACGCATTCTCAGCTTCTTGCAATGGGAAAGAAAAAGCAGATTTATAGATATGCATTTTGGTGAAAAAAAGGTATTTTTGAAAGGAGTCGACATAGTAACTAAAAAAAAGACTGAATAGATCAAACTTACAATTAAATTTAATGTATGTTTTACACAGTGTTTGTATAGATAGAGTAGAAGATCCCTCATCATGGTGGTGGCTGTAATAACGTGTCAGTATATCTGCATGATGATTGTTGTGACCCTGGAAGACTCCCAGTTTGATGAATAGTGGGAGGGACTTGACTATGCAGCTGCACGGCTGGTCTGCTAAGTACATGCATGTACTTTTGTTGTTGTTAAATGGCAGGTTAATGATGAGTAATGGTGGGACTGGTATGATTACTGGTACTTTTTTTGTCAGCTACTACTTCCTGTGACTTCTCCCACAGTTACTTCTAATAACATTTCAGCCTTTAATATGAAGGTCTCTGAACTATTCCCTTTGGGTTTTTACCCCCCAGTTTCTCAGTCTGTCTGCCAGCTGTTTGCCAGACGCTGCTGAGGCAACATGAGTTAAGGTGTTATGAGTGAGAAGTTTCAGTGTCAACCCTTTGGGTAATAAGACAATGACACAGTTCCTAGTCTATCTCTGGATTGAGGACAGATGACTATAATTGTTCTTTATCTCTTAGGGACAGCTTGGCTCGACCCGCTTTCAATCAGCATGGTGACACCAAAGAGAGAAACAAAAACACACAGGGGTCAGGGCACGGGGAGCATGACTTGCAAGTGCCGCTAGGCTAACACAGTTGGGGTTCAGCTGGACTGCCTTCATGTCCTGCTTTAGAAAATACGTATTCTTAAAGAAAATATAGTTTGACATGTACAACAGAGATTCAACACCCAGTACATACAGTATAGTACTTTAAGGGGTATAACAGGTGTGAGGAGTACATGCACGTACAGGCAAAGGCGAAATGAGGACACAGCAGACACCACAGCTAAGTGTGAGGGCAATCTAGCACACGGCAAAAAGTAGTGTCTCTCCAGCTATAAAATAAAAACAGACAATGGCTCATCAGTTTTGAGTATATCCATCACCGTGACATTCATGATCAGATAAAGTTAAAAACCTTGCCTCTGTAGATAACATTAGTAGATGGTGTTGTATGGAAGCAAATAAGAGACATAAATAATTGACTTTAGATAGCCACTGAATTCATAGCACTGCAATATTTCACTTTGAAATTCAGATCCAAAACTTCAAGATTCAGAATAAACAAAAAATAGATTGAGGTTGCTGAAATTCAATTGGTCAAATTCAGATCCAAAAATTCAAGTCGAAAAATGTATAATAGCAACATCCCAGCGACCCAGGACAGGATAGGCAATAGAGCCTGAATGTTTATGTACAGTCAACTGCATAAAAATGGCACACACTTGGTGACTTAAAGGAACCATGCCATTCTTCCTAGTAGTCATCTTTGGGTTCAAATTTTTGAGCAGCTTTATTCAATCACATGACTGACAGACCGTGCTCTGATAGGTCAGAAGTTGGTTCGATTGCATACAGGCTCAATTACCCATCCTGGACCTGGGTAGCCGGGGTGTTGCTGTTTGAAATTTTTTGACTTGAATTTTTTGATCTGAATTTCACCAATCAAATTTTAACAACCTCAATTTTGTTTTGTTTTGTTTTTTGTTTTGTTTTTTAAAGATATTTTTTGGGGCATTTTTAACTTTATTTGATAGGACAGACAAGTGTGAAAGGGGGAGAGAGAGAGGGAGTGACATGCAGCAAAGGGCCACAGGCTGGAGTCGGACCTGGGCCGCCGCGGCAACAGCCCTGCACATGGGGCGCCCGCTCCACCATTAAACCACCGATGCCCCTTGTTTTGTTTTGTTTTNTTTTTTGTTTTGTTTTTTAAAGATATTTTTTGGGGCATTTTTAACTTTATTTGATAGGACAGACAAGTGTGAAAGGGGGAGAGAGAGAGGGAGTGACATGCAGCAAAGGGCCACAGGCTGGAGTCGAACCTGGGCCGCCGCGGCAACAGCCTTGTACATGGGGCGCCTGCTCTACCACTAAACCACTGATGCCCCTTGTTTTGTTTTTTTAAAACTTCTGAAACTTGAATTTTTGGATCTGGGGAAAAAAAAAATTAAAATTGCAAATAAATCAATAAAAAAAAGAAAAAAAAAGAATCATATTTTGAATTCAGATTAATGACTTCAGTTACACGAGTTTCAAGTAAATGTTTCAAGCTTATAAATTCAGTGGGGTTTGAAATGCAATGATAAGTATTCATTGGATGTTAAAATTCAAATACTTATGTATTTTATTTGCGTTCGTACATTGGTCAGTATGGCTCTTTGGAATCTCGAAGTTCAGCTAGAAGTGGTGGGACTCACCAGAGGATCCACGATATGATATTATCACAATACTTAAGTCACGATACAATATTATTGCGATATTAAATATGTTGCGATATGCTGAGTATTGCAATAAAATAAATTGTGATATATTGCTATTTAGTACTTTTTTTCAACGGTTTTCTGTCTGTTAATCTCACTTCAGCCATTTTATGCAGCAGAATGTATCTGGTGGATTGAAAAAACTATTTATTATATTATTCTGGTAGGCTACCTAACACTGAATCTGTATTTGTAATATTAATCATTTCTATAATAAAAAAATCAATACTTTGCACTGTGTGAGGATACGATATTGTCACACAAAAATATTGTGATACCATGCTGTATCGATTTTTTTCCCCCCCACCCCTATCAGCCACAGTGTCGGCACGCTAGAGCACCTCAATGCAGAATTATCAGGGTCTGTTCTCATGAATCAGTGCAACAAAGTATAGTGAATGGATCAATATACAGGCACGTATGGCAAGGCAGTGTTTGGTTATTTTATGGTGCTAAATCTGTGCTGCAGTCAGTAAAACAGTGGGATTAGTATGCTCACATTATCAGCAGTTGTGATAGGAGCTCAGTGCACCACAGCACTCTGACGCTTTAATGATAGGAGGTTTAGAATATCTGGCACCATAAATTCAATCACCATGGGGAGGAGATAACATATTGGCTTACTGTACCATGTTGCTCTAGTCCAAGGCGAACCCAGTGTAAGTAATGACTCAATGATATTAGGTGAGAAGCCAAACAGAACCAGCGGCAGTTTAACTAGAGAACGGGGGCATCTATAAACCTCTCCCTGACATCAATAGTTCTGCTTCCTCAATCTCCGCTCTGTGCTTTATGGCACCTGCAGATGTCAGCAACAAGGAAAGTTATTTTGCCTTGCTTGAGGGACCTCTATCAGTCAAATTGTTTGTTGCAAACAACTGATGCACGCAAAAGAGTTTGTTAGAGAGTCGGCAACCCTGGATCCTAAATAATATTTAACAGTTATATGACCATGATAATGGCATGTCAGGGTCGGTATATGGCCACTACAGTTAACATGGTAATGAGGTTTAGGAAGGTGTCTTTGTTTCACACTCTTCAGTTAACAAACACAAAGGAGCACACACACACGCAACAGCAGTTTACTCAAGCAATGTACTTTAGCACAATTTTCTACTCCACTACGTTTATTTGACAGCTTTAGTTACTCTGTTGATTCAGATTGTTAAAGGACCAGTGTGTAATATTTAGTGGCATCTAGTGGTGAGGTTGCAGACTGCAACCAACTGATCTCCTCCCCTCACTTTCCAAGCGTGTAGAGAACCTACAGTGGCCTTCACTTCAACATAAAAATGCAAAAGGCCCTCTCTCGAGCCAGTGTTTGGTTTGTCCGGCCTGTGGAGACATGATGGACTCTGTGGAAGAGGACCCTTCCCTATGTCTCATTCTAAGCCAACGAAAACACAACAATTCTTTGTTTCACGTTATAGATGTTAAATTTCTGACGATAGATCTGCATAACTGTGAATTCTCACTGTAAGCAGACATGAGCGAGATGTGAGTGGCGTGTAAGCATTCTATCATCTAATCCACACTTCAACTTGTATAAATGCCGTTTGGACGTCACTGTGTGTCACCGTCCGCCAGCAGCAGCTCCTAGAAAGCTCAGTGGACAGCGGCCGGCTAACCTGCTGCCTTCACCAGGCTGAATAAAATAGTTTTAAAGTCAGGTCTACAAGAAGAAACCAAGAGTGTTTTTATGTAGTGATTCATTGATTTTATTTCTCCACGTATGCTTCACTAAATGTGACAAAAATGAATTTGAAGCATAAAAAAAATGGCGGCGGGGTCCTTGAGACCTTGAGTGTCGGACGTCAAAAATGTTGCTAAAAACACTTGCAGTGGGGGTTGGCTGTTACTCCTAAAGACTGGTCCTTTAATACAAAATATAAATTGACTAATAAATTTTGTTATATTGTTATAAATTAAGTCCCTAGCAATAAATACGGCAGCCGAAATGAGTCCCACTTTTACCAATTGCGGCATTAGTGATGCAAACTCATTAATGCGTGACTGGAATGAGTTGTTTGGGTTTTTTTTTTTTACTTTAGGTACTTTGAGTATATTTTGATGCTAATACTTTACTTTTACTTGGATAAGATTTTATATGTCGTATTACTACTTTTACTTAAGTAAAAGATCATGATACTTCTACTGCTGAAGCATACACACTTTTTTATGCGGGACATCAGAGCAGACTTTTTTGAATAATCCAGTGAAACATCAGGATCTCAATTCCTCTCATTGACTCCTAATGGACACTTGCAGGGAAGAAAAACTTGTGGGGATATTAGTTTCTTCCTCTCTTGTGTTTGGCTTTTTGAGAGTGCTTCACTTTTATGTTTCTTAGCCAAATTATGGTTCATTGGCTGTGCTGATTGTTGTGACCTCCGGCGCAGCTCTGCCTCTGAGGGATGTTGATATTACTAAAAAACATGATTGAGTATTTCTGATGTTTGAGAGGCTTCGACTGAACTTTGGAGTGCCAGCTGGAAACAAGGAGCGTTATAATAGTTGCATCAAACATTCTGTGTTTTGCAGCGACAACGTTCCTGCTACAACTGCTGTAGTTTAAATGAGCCATCAGGCAGTAGCACCACTTTTGGTGGCTGCCACGGAGCATAAAACAGGTTCAAAAGAACTTAGAACTGCACAAAGTTATGTGGTATTACTTGATATGTTCTTGTAAGTCCATGTGAGCACACACACACATACGCATGCACACTCACACATACTCTCAGTGCTCTCTTTCTCCCCATTCATCTTTATTTTCTCCTCTCGGCACACTGAATATCACCTTCAGGTGATGTGGAGAGTAGGGCTGCACCTCTGAATAAAGCAGCAGCAGCAGCAGCAGCAGCAGCAGAGAGAGATGTCCAGTGTCTCATTCCCCCCCTCCTGGTGTTTATTTATTCACACCCTGAGTGAAAAGGGCCTTACAGAGCAACCTGGAGTTGCCTGTCAGACTGTTTAGAGCAAAATGCAGGCGAGATCTAAAGTCGGAGAGAGATAAAAAAGGTGGTGAACAGGGGAGTTATGGGTGAGAACATGAGTGAGAGAGTGTAAGAGTAAAAAATCACAGGGTGTATCACAGAGAGAGAGACTGAGCAGTTTCCAATCAGCTTTTTGTGAATTATGACACCCCAAATAACGTTTATATTCACATCTATAAAAAAAAGTTATTGAAACCTATTTTTTATTCTTCATACCGAAGTTAAAGATAAAAAGCGATGTGAATGATGACTTGATTACAACACAGACTTGGCATGAACAGCCCACACTGTGTTGTTCCGTGTAGGCGTCCAACAGCACAAAAGCATCCTGGACACGCTGAAGTCTTTACATACCTGCACACCGTGACCTTACAGAAATATCTGATGCTTCTCCCATGAATGAGGTGCTTATTTTGTCGTTATGACCGTTAGCTCCTACATCATTGAATTGTATGTCATGTACTTTTTGTTCTGATATATGGACAACATTGGCAGAGACAAATAGATTCTTAACATTCTTATTTTTTTCCTTGTGTTTATCGACAGGCAGAAAACGCTTCAGCCTAGATACCTGATGGAAATACACATTTTATATTTGTGACATTTTAAAAGTTTGAAAGAAAAGGTTTACTTGACATTTTGATAGAGACATTGCTGGACTGAGAGAGTTCCAGTTATAGTTAAAAGACATTAGGTAAGTGAAGGAGAGATGCGAGCAGGGAACGAGGGAGAGAGTGCGAGCGAAACAGAGAGGCAGAGAGAGTTGTGGGAGTGAGTGTAAGCGAGTGGGAGACTGAGAGCGAGCCAGAGAGCAGTGGAGAGGGAGATTGTGAGAGAAGGCTACTGTGCAGATATAACAGGCAAACCAAACTTTGCTATTGGCCGAAGCCTGAATGGTCTCAAGCTGTTCCTGTCATTCATATGTATTTACTTGCAAGTTGAGTCCAGCTCATTCAGAATCTGGGGAGGAATCCTCACCACATTTAATTTTAAAGAGAAATACTGCATTTAACATGGACTTTGCAGTTTCTTGAGCATTTTAACAATAAAATCAAACATCTTAATGTGTTGTTTTCTGTGTGTTTTGTATTTAAAACTTTCATCGTGGCATATTCTGGCAACTAAATGCAAATGAATGACAGGGACATCTTGAGGTTGTTTGCGCTACTACTGGCTGCAGTTGCCTCTCCACACACAAGTGATGAACATGGACGAACACCAAAGTACCAAACACAAAAGTTGAACAGATGGAGCCATTTGTATTTATTGTTCATTGTGTAGTTATTATTAGAGATCTGTTAATCCAGACATGTGTGCCTGTGTAAAGCATTAAAATTTGGCAGGGAGATCAAGACATGAGCATAGAGAAAGAAAGGAAAGGCCATATATAAGAAAAAGGGAGAGATCAGACTAAAAGTCAGGTAGGTACATTTGAATTTAGATTCGGAGAGGCAGGAGAAAACATCACAGGGAGCTAGAAATAAAAATAGAAGAGTGAGAGAAGATGGAGGAGTGAGAGGGAACAGGAGAGAGGTGAATGGTAGAAATGTGATTCTAGGACAGATAATTTAGTTTTTTTAAAATCCCAGATAGAGGAATATTGAGGATGAAAGGATGGAAGAGTGACAGCGTAAATACAAAAGGGGGGAGGGGGAAGGCGCGGAGATAGAGATAAAAGGTTCACAGGGGGGTATAACAGAGAGGGCTACATCCAGTAAGAAGAAGAAGCCAGAGAGGGAGCCAGAGAGCGAAGGGGTGGGGGGGCTGAGAAACAGATGGGCAGAAGGAGGAGGGGAGACATAGATGGGAAAGAGGATGGAAGGGGTTATGAGATGAGGCTGCCAGGAGTTGGTGTCGAAAGTTGGACTTGACTGGGATTCATGGTGAGATGATGGCCACATCGATTCCCCCCTCCCCCATCAGACATATTGCATTTTGTTTTTGTATCTTGAGGTCAGCTCATGTATGGCGCTGACATCTACAGTACATCTGATCAACCTGAGTTCTGCTGCTTGGAATAGGTTGAGATTTTGTCAAGTCCATCTTCATAGAATGCTCACTTGCCATATGTAAGTTGAAGTAGTTGTCGCTGTAATTATTATTTCTCCTCTCTGTACTGGCTGTGAAACAATCCGACTCTTAAAGGTCCAGTATGTACAATTTAGTGGCATCTAGTGGTGAGGTTGTAGATTGCAACTAGCTGAAACTTACCCCTTGAGCCAAGCGTATGGTGGCCAACGCAAAACCACAAATGGCCCTATCTAGTGCCAGTGTTTGGTTTGTCTGTCCTGGGCTACTGTAGAAACATGGCAGACTCAATAGGAGAGGATCCGCCCCATATGTAGATACACACAGCTCATTCCAGGGTAACAAACACAATAATTCCTACTTCCAGGTGATTATATGCTAATGAAAACATAGTTATGAACATATACTCCATTTCTGCTAATAGATCCCCCTAAATCTCACACACTGGTCCTTTAAATGCAAATATGTGATCTTCACCTGAAGCTAAAATGGTGGTTCAGGAGTCTGAGTTAGCTAAATCAAGTTGCTATCTTTTAAAATGATGGCCTTATCAGTTGCCAGATTACCTTTTTGTGTTTTACGTTGCACTCCTATAACATTGTTGGACTCATGGTGGACAATTTAAATGTCTGTTAGTCTTCCTTTGCCCACCGTGCAACTTGACTGCCAACAGTTTGGCAGATTTGGGTATGTTATGCTAGTAGCAACTAATGCAGCCTTGAGTTACTGTCATCAAGTAGAGATGAGGAGGCTATAGAGGCCTGGTGAGCTCACTTTTCTGTAACTCCAGACCCCCCAGATTTTTTCATTCTTTAGATAAAATGCTGCAGGAATGAGTCCCAAAACCGGGAAAGTTGGCATTGAGTTAGCATTTTAGCACTCCGGTTTCCTCGTCTTGAAGTCACTAGGTTTATCTAATGGATTTTATGTTAGATGAAAAGGTCTGTGGTTAACTCAAACTTAGGAGACTGTCACATTTTGTTCCATGACCTGAAATGCGAGAGTAAATATTCTGCTTGAGAATTTTGAAGCTTAGGTGTCTGAGAAAAGGCGGTTGCTCACAAGTGGCTAAATGAGACAAACACTGGTGTTCTTTTGTGATGTTTCTCTTGTTGAACAAAACGTCTACGTGTCTCAAACTTTAGTTCGCCACAGAGTTTATTTTCGGCATAATCCAAAATCCAATGGAAAAAGTCACATGGGCTTTTTGATGAGGGAACCAGGGCAACGCTGACCTCTGCGTCGGCCTATAATCTTGAATGGCTAAATGTGACACTGGCGGTTATAGGTTTGTACCAAAATAGTCACGTAATATAAAACTATGCTATGCTCAACCATGTTTTGCCGTCATTTACGGGTGCACTGCCTCTGTCCTCTGCTGTGTATGACACACAGGTGAGCACACGTACATTACCAGATACGGGTGTCGTATTAGTGCTCCAAAACTCTATTGTTCCTAGTTTTGCGGCACTGTTTACCATACAGGACATCAGCTAATCCGCTTAACTCTCACTTGCCGGTAGTCTACCAAAAAAGGGATGATTGCAGTAGAGAATGAGAAGTCTCATGAGTTGATTGAAGTTGATTAAAATGAAGTGTCCAATGAAGTGTCCAATCCCTCTTCAAACCTTTATAAATTTACTTTTATTTTTGATTTTTGAAGTAGAATTTGAGAGCAAGATTACTGAATTGTATTCAGGGTTGAAATGATGAACTGTTGATTGATATATTCAAATAATTTTGCCTCAGTTTTTTTCATCTACAAGTCCCCTTGGCCACTGAGTCAAAACATTAGTTTCGGCCACTGTTCACACAACTACGTCTGTAACTTTTTGTGTGAACAACTGGTTGCAAAGCTATGAATTCCCTTGAGGACACTATCTTTAAGTGTACGCTTTTATATCCTTTTGTATTATTTATCGCGTGTCGCTCTTCTTTTATAACAGCAGGCTTTTCGCCCCACCGTTGAGTGTAGCCATTTTGAATACATATAAACACTTTTTGTATGAACTAGTTCATTCCAGCATACACCGGCCTTTACAGTGTAGTTGCTTTAGGAATGGATCACTTCACAGCCAGAATGGAGAGGAGGAGTGATTACAGCGACCAAGTGCTCTCTCAGCGTGCATGTGAGTGTTGTGTTTGAGACCAACTTGATAAAATCCGAACCTATCCAACACACGGCTACTGTGAGTGTAAAGACACAGATTAATTCCTGCAGAGCGATACATTGATGGTATATTTGGTACCTTTTGATGTGTTTGACAATGTTGCAGAGCTTGGATTACTGCATGCATACTCAGTGCCAACTTACGCTCACGGTGTGTGTGTATATATAGTTAGAGATGGAAAGAGAAAAGGAGAGGGGGAGGGATGGAGAGACAGAAACAGAGAGAGTAAGAGAGTGAGAGGGAGGTACAAGTCAGTATTTCATGGATGGCTGTGTTGCTATGGGAACAAGATGTGGGCTCCCTATTCCCAAAAAAGTGTCCTCCTTCCTTCCTCCCTTCCTCCCTTCCTTCCCTCTTTCCCTCTCTCTGTCTCTCATCACTTCATTTCTCTCTTCTTCTTCTTCTTCTTCTTCTTCACGGCATCCACAGCATCTACACCTCTCTCTCCTCTTCCCTTTCCCCCCCGATCACATCCCACCACATGCCTCCTCTCTCTCTCTCAATCTCTCACCCTCTCCTCTGTCATCCATCCTTTTCCCCGCCCACTCATTCACCTCTCTCTCTCTCTCTGCCCATTCTCTTCCTCTCCTCTTCTTCACTCTTCCCTGTTTCCCCTCTCTGTCCTCCCCTCTCCGTCTCTCTCTCTTTGCATCCCTCTTTTTCCCCTGTCTCTCTGATCCCTCTGTGTCTTTAACACTCACTTATATTCTATTCTTTTCTCGGTTGTCATGGCAATAGGCTGGGGGCGTGAGGGAGCGAGCGCGAGCAAGCGAGCGGGAGTGGGTGTTTCGGAAGTGACATCTCTTGGGCAGTAACCTTGTTTCCTGTGTGGTGGAGTTGGGGGCGGATTCAAGGCGCTAGCAGCGCAGCAACAGTGACGCCGTGTGGACGCTTTGGGTGAGCAATGGGGAACCCGGGACGCGCCGCGTGAGGGCTGGGTGAATGATCTGATAGGTGAGAATACTCTCTTCCCCCTCTCCCACTTTCTCCTTCTCTGCCACACACACATACACACATGTACACACTCACACATACACACACACACCTGTACCCCCCATCCTCTCCTCTCTCCTTCATGGTTGAAGTGGACTCATTGTAGTAGGTGAAATTAAAAAAGGATCAAAGCCTGGTTTCATCCAGCAGTTTGACTGAATGGGAAGGGCAGTGTTTTACATATTTATTGCTCTCGGTCTACACACAAACAACACAAAACCACACGCACACATGCATTGACAAACACATACATTTCTTGCAGTGGCAGCTGGTGAGCGCAAAGGTCTTGTACACTTAAAGACAGTGTGGCTACAGTTATTAGCAAGTGGATTTAGAAGCCTGGAGCCATGTAGTAACCATGAAGAGAGTGTACAGTACTTAGAGAAGGAGTATAGTGTGGAGGTGAGGTTTGTTCTGTTCCGAGAGAAGGTGGATATAGTACAGGAGAGGAAGATGAGGTGCTGATGGAAGGTAGTATCAGCGCTCAGGACAAGGAGATGCATACACAGGGGGTGCACTGTGACTGCACAGTTTATTTAAGTAGTAGTAAGTGTGATCTGTGGGTATACTTTAAAGCTGCATTAAATAATTGCTTTGGCCACTTGGGGGCAGGAGATCTCCACACCAAGCTGAAAAACCTGACATATTTTCACCTTATAATGTTGCTAATGTGTTAGCAAGCATTCATTCATTTTCCGTAACCGCTTATCCTGTTAGGGGTCACTGGTGTGCTGGAGCCTATCCCAGCTGACATTGGACGAGAGGTGGAGTTCAACCTGGACAGGTCGCCAGACTATCACAGGGCTGACACATAGAGACAGACAACCATTGACGCTCACATTCACACCTACGAGCAATTTAGAGTCACCAATTAACCTGCATGTCTTTGGACTGTGGGAGGAAGCTGGAGTACCTGGAGAATCCCCCACCCTGGGTTCGAACCCTCTGCTGTGAGGCAACGATGCTAAGCACTCTTCCACCGTGCCGCCCTGTGTTAGGAGGCAGTTGTGTTTATGGCAGAATTTAAATCCAGTATTTACTCGTCGTTTTTAGGTTTGTTTTGGTTGCTGGCAAAAAGAAAGGAGAGATATCAGGCTATTTAGCTGCTAATTACTCCACGATGTTCACAAGGCTAGTCACTGACTTTTTCGTCGCCATTTGGAGCAGAGCAGGTAGAGTACGCATTGTTTATCAGAGCATTCTTTGATTGAAATGGCTGAAATTTACAGGCTGTAAAATTTAAACAATGAGGCTAAAATTAGGGATGTGCTGATGTGATGCTGCAGACCATTAGCTCCAGTTAGCTCCAATACTGACCGTATTAAGGTTCGGGTATAGGCCATGTTGTGATTGAGGGGGCCATGGACATTTTAGTACCATAGCAATCCTTGACCTTATGTTACCTACATAAAATTAGAATTAGTTTTACACAGTGAAGTGTACAGATTTAAAGTTTGGGAAAAAAGAGTGCACTAATATCACATTTGTCAGGCTGCAAGTAAAGATTATTTTCATCGTTGATTAATCTGTCAGTTATTTTCTTGATTAATCAAAATAGTCGTTAAGTGTCAGAAAATGGTGAAAAATGTCCTTAAATGTCCTGTTTTGTCCAAAGCCCAAACATATTCAGTTTACTGTCATAGAGGTGTAGAGAAAGCAGAAAATATTCACATTTAAGAAGCTGGAATCAGTGAGTTTTGACCTTTTTTTTTTTAATACTCAACCAGTTAATCGATTGTCAGATTAGTTGGCAATTAATTCTATGGTTGACAACTAATCAATTAATCATTGCAGCTCTATGCATTAGTACTCAGGATTGGCAGGTACCTTGAGTTGAGGTATCTGATTTGGTGTCAGGGTAGGAAAAGTTGGATGGGTGCAAACCTTCTAAAAAGCTAACAGCTGCACAGTCAGGTCATAATTCTCTGTTGGTTCGTCTCTATAAGCCACCCCAGACTGAGGAGTAGAGGCAGATTTAAAGAAATACTCCACCCTACAAAATGACCATTTGTGTATCAGTAAGACATGTTGTGTTACCTTGAATTTGTGAGGAAGACTTGAGGAAGCGAACTTATAGATGTATTGATTGATTGGGGACCACATTTTACAACAGCAAAACTATATCAAAACATCTGTTTACAAATTCTTACACAACTTGTGTGGTATAATCCAAGTCTCATTCATCCGGGTAACGCATGTATTTTTGCTAAAAACCTTACAAAGTTTTCTTCATGAATTCAAGGTAACACGGCGTGACTATTTTAAATACGAGTGGTCATTCTGTGGGTGAAGTATTTCTTTAACTTGCAGACCCTGGCACGCCTTTGATTTCAAAGCTAACAAATGCACAGACACATAAAACGTGGGCGTCATGCAGGGAAGTTTTAGCTAACACAGCTTCACAAATATAGGTATTGTAGCTGGCAATTAACACAGTAGGCATTTTAAGTCAGTGGCAATTCTGATAAGTCACTGGAGGTGATGAGTGATCCCAAAGCCTGCCAAAAATGGTGTCTGTTTTATATTCATGTTTTGATTTCCTTTTTGTTTTCAAGTAACTAAATGTTATTGCCACAGTCGGTGGGACGAAAGACTGTACAGCAGTGGCAGTGGTCAAACTGCCTCTTTAAGTTTGTTGAAAAGGATGTGAAGCCATGTCCATCCTCAGGCCTGTGTAAGATGAAGAATGGCAGTGTCTTCCTGTTTCTGCTTTGGATCATCTAACTTTGATAGTCAGGAGAGACACGCTCTGCTGTTTGGGATGAGCACAATCCTGACAACTTAGGCTACGTTTACATTACAAGCAAGTGTGACACAGATCTGATTTTTTCAGAGTAGTGTGGACACAGAAATCTGATTTTTCTAATCAGATGTGGGCCACTTTTACATCCAGTCACTGGCTATGTGACAGCTGTGTGAACGGTCATATCTAAATTCATGTGTTTCCTTCCCATACATCCATGTTTTTCCCACGTCATACTTGACTGTACAACTGCTGTGGTAGGCTACCCCAGTTGCCAGCTAATAGAGCCCAGCTGCCAGATGCTTTCTGGTGGGTACAGCTTGCCAACATGCCATGACAGCGATTTCTTGAGGCGCTGACAGAGATATTGGAATACAGCCCTGGACATCCTATGTTTTGGAGGAATTGTTCCTCCGGGAAACCCTCCACATCGCGGCCACACCACTCCTGACTTCTCTCACAGATGCACCCACACCTCTCTCACAAACAGTTTTCCCGAAAGCAAACGCCCATTGCTCTGAGGGGCAGTTCTCCGAAATATATTATTGGTTGCGCGTGAGGCATTTGAGGGCAGGGATCTGTTTACACTGATTTCAGATATGGGTCACTTTTGATAAGAATGTAATTAGACCAGGCAGAAAGATTGGATGCGGGGAAATAATCGGAATTGACCATTAAAGCGACACTGGAAATTTTACACTTTTCTTTGTTTAGGTTAAAATGCTATTAATAAGCTGATGGCACACTAAAATGTAAGTGGATTCCACCAGAGATAAAAACTCATAATTATACCCTTCTCATATGGTTCAAAGACAACTCCGACCAATCATTGCATTCAGACCGAATGCAATGTTTGGCCGAGCGTCCTGTCTGTCTTCCCCACGTGGAGGCCTCTTACTGACTTAACCGCTCGTGTAACACAACCCGTTGAGTTTTAAAACTCCGGGGTTGCGTTTGACTGTCTTAGTTGTAATGTTACACTCCCTCTCCTCTTCCGTGTATCTAACGTTACCTTGCCAATGCCTACGTCTATCGTAGACGTAATGAGGACGTAATGGAGGAGGGGGGAGTAGGCCTTTGGAGGGAGGTGGAGTTGCAGGAGGAGGGGGATGGGACTTTGGAGGGAGGCGGTAGTTGTGGATGTTCAAATGTTTTCTAAGTGCTGTGTTAAATGCAAGAAAAGTAAGAGTAGTTTTAAGCCCTGTAATGTGAACGTAGCCTTAGTATTACTTTACAGTGGTACAATTCAGCTTACAGGTAAGAGGTAACAAAAGATACGAATTAACAACTTAAAATACAGATAAACCAAATTAAAAATAAAGTAAGATAAAGATAATACCACATGTGCTGATTGATGTCCCACAAATCCAAGTGTGATTTAGTGTGCCTTTATTTACATAGTTTATACTAGATTTTGGTTTTCTGTTGTGTCATAAAATCCTTAATCAACAGTTGTAGTAACAGGTGTTTGAGCTTCAAATAAATGTGTCAAAGTCCACATTATACCCAGTGCAATTACCAAAAAACAAACTAGCCCTCATGGTATGATCATTAAAATGACATTAGCTGTAACTGCAGCAACACAGATACAACTTATCTCCTACTCAAGTCTGACACCGCCTCCGACTCCACCAGTACCCCTGAGTGATGGTAGCCTTTAATTGGCACAAATAAAGTCACATTTTCAAAATAGAGATACCTAATTAAAGCAGAGATCCAACAGAAATGTCTGGTGTAGAGGTAGTGTCATGATGCAAAATGCTGTAATAGCGCTGCTGCTGTCATTTTCATAGCTGAACAATTGGTCGCTTGGTTGATTGCTCGTACCAGCGTACAGTACTTCATCTTCGAGCTATATAGGGAGTACTCGTGGTGGGAGGTGGTGAGATTGTGAGTGTTTTAAATTGCTCAGGCTGGGTATTGAGTTTTGAAAGCCAGAGGTCTCACCACCCTGTGAGGTAATCGTTGAGTAATTGGTATTGATCAACAAACCTATCAACCCCCTACAGATGTATTTAGGTAATTTTGTGCTACGGAGCAGAAAAATTATACTGATTACCTTTTAATGAAGCAAAGCCTAATTTCTGAATGATAATTGTTCTTTATTGTGCTGCATGCTCATGCCAATCTACTACCATGGCCAAAACTAATGTTAGTCTAATGAGCTGGAGTTGCTCTTGCGCAGCATATAGCAGAAGTTGAGGGCATGACCAATGTGCTTGTTCAGCGAGACGCCTCGTACTTCTGGGCCTCTGTGACCCTGCTGCTGACACTTGACATCCCCCCTTTGACTCAGCGCTGACAGCAGCCTACTGTACCGCACATATGCACCACTCTGACTCACAGCTTGTCAAAGTGCAGCGCGGCATCTATTCTCACTACCTTCCGTATATTCATTCTTGGCAAAATAACATCTGTATGCCGTTGGTATATTTTCCAGTGATGTGTTTGAAGGCAATAATATGTGATACTGGTGCAGCTGAGGTCACGGCGATGACATGTGCACTGTGTGGTGCTTTCTTGCCTAGAAAGTAAGATGCTTTGGTTCGCCATGCTTGCAGGAGTACATTATCTGCCCCGGGCGGCCCGGGGATATTGCGAGCTTTATTTTTAGCGCTGTTTTGGAGCCCAGCGATGTGTACAAATCAACATTAGGCCTGTCGGGTTCCAGTAATGACAACGTTGACTAAGGCTGACCAGTCATCCGATTGGTGCATGGGACTCTTCTTTGTAAACTGCTAAGGATGGCAGAAAAAGGAAAAGAGCCCACGGAGAGGGAAGGGGAGAGAGGAACAAAGGCAGAGAGAGGGGAAATACAGAGAGCCGACCGTAGAGAGTGAATGAAAGATAGAGTGAGGTAGAGGAAGATGAGCGGAGAAAAGAGGCATCTCAGCATTTCTGCTTGTGCCAAATCGTTACTGTACAGTATATGTGCACCCTGTACGTACAAACGGACAGACAGAAGAATGAGTCTGCTCATTGAAATTCTGTCCACTGCGCTTCACAGGCCCTTAATAGGCAGCCTCGGGGGTGGAGAGGTAGGCCTACAGTAGAGTAGTGCAGATTGGGCTGTGGATGACTCACGCTGCTATCCTCCAGTGAATATCTCAGCATCATGACTTTGCTCTGCACAGTTGCAAAGTTTGGATTCAAGGGCTTAGGTGCTTTTTCGGAGAAAGGGAGAGCATGCCACACAGTGCTTTATGTCTCTGAAGCCCTGTGATAATGGCCGACGGTTCATAGTGCACTCAGCATCTATCGCATCTGCTTTAAAAGTGTGGCTTCAAGTCGACACACCCATCCATAGTGAAGAGGAATGCATTAAAGGAGTGGAATAAGTCAGCAGTGATAGATCACCACAGCTCCCCGTCCTCTCTTAATGATAAAATACACGGAGATGCTAACAGCTAGAACATTTTGTTTGATGCAAACTACAACACTTTTACAATTTCCCTTTGCAACAAAAATGTTTTTGCCGTGTATCCTTTGAAGATAACATTTCCAAACAACCCGCTGTGCAACAGCTCAGAGCATATTAATAGAGTGTAAAGCCTTGTACCTTAAAATGCTTTTTCAGCTGTTTATCCACGGTCGTGACAAAAGTTTTGATGAGACACATCTATTCCAGGCGTAATCTTGACACTATATCACACAGTAGTCCATAATATATATTTCCTGATTTTATTGTGAGTGTCCTGGTTTGTTAGAGAAAATTGTAATCATCAAATGAGATTAAAATCTGCCATGTTGCTTCCACAAGCATCACTTGGACTTCTCCAGGAATGAAAGAGACCCTCATTGGGGTTAGAGAAACAGTACTGTGTTTTAAAGAAGGTTTTTATTGATTTAAACATATATAAAAAAGGAAAAGCTGACAATTAAATATGATATTGTGGGTTTTTAAAGGGAGGGTATGAGTAGAGCCTCAACAATTAGGCCTTGTCTACACACGTTTTTAAGAAGCTTAGAGAATTTAAAAAATAATTCTGTACACACGACCTTTGTTTGACAAAATATCTCCGTCCACACTAGAACGGAAAACCGACTCCAAATGCTCGCCATTAGCTGTCTTCCCCAGTCTTCCCTCATCACAGGCTTCCCTTGTCAAAACACCTACTGGACATCTTATCAGCTCACTCAAAGATCCGAGTGATGCTCTGGACATGCTAAAGTTTTCCTTCATTCCCACAACAATCCCACTCTGGTCCCACCACCTGCTGATCTGACTGCGCCTGATTCAAAACTGTCATATCTGGGGGACTTTAAACCAAAGACACTGTGGTGGAGCAAAAACATTTTGTCCCACAGATGCCTCTGTTAGTCCGGGAAGTGGTGCAGCAGTACCAAGATCAAGTGTGAAGTACTCAAAGTTGTGGGGCAGTGCTAACACAACCTTAGCAAACCAGTAGTCTGTCATTGTGTTTGTTTCTAGCGTATGCTCATTACACAAAGCAACATGGAGCATATGGAAATTGAGGGGATGACGTCAGTGTTCCCTGAACGTTCTGTTTTACATGTCCACACAGATTAAGTCAATTTTCAGGCAAAATGACACTGGACACTGAGATTTTTTGTGATCTTACGTAATGGTAAACAGAATATTTTGGGGTTGTGGGTGCACAAAACTTAAATCTGATGACAGCCTTGTGCCCGAGGATATTGTGATGGACACTGTTTTGTGATGTTTTATAGACAAAATGTGTTATTAATTAGAAAAAATGGCAGATGAATCAATAGATATATAATCATTAGTTGAAGCCCTAGCAAGCCCTGGGATTTAAGTGTGTTACAGCGAAAAAATAAAATACAACAACAAAAACGTCATCCAGCTGACAAATATTCCATAGGTTATTTTGTCATCCTGCATGCTTCTGCCTTTCTCGCTTGAATCCCCCTTTTGCTGTCTTTTGAAAAATTGTGCAAACAAAATCTGAGCGGAGGCTATCGTGACCCGTTAATGCAGCCCCATTACTGTGACCCATATTCATAGCCTCCAGTTTCTGTCCACTCAAATGATTCATATTACATCATTATTTTTTCTAACAACAACAAAAGATGTATCTGTTCATGTGCAACTTTTCGTGACTGGACAGAATGGTAGCTGAGTGTTGTGAGAGATCACCCCACCTCAGAAAGACATCATGGGTTTCTCTGATTCAAGGGTCCTTAGGCAAGACACCAAACATCTCCCTTCCTCCGTAAGATGACAAGTGTGAGTCCATGTATGAAAGAATTAACCTGCTTCATGCTTCACGTCTTTCCATTCCTTGAATCGTCCATATTAATTAGCTGTGCATCTATAATTTAGCGTCTCGATTCATAATTCAAACAGGAACTTGAAAGATCAACTGAGTTGTTATTTTGCCACAATTAGACAATTGCCTGTTGTGCTTTTCTGCTCTGGCTGGGGATGAAGAAGCACCATAGCGTCAACTGTCTGAAAGAATCTAAGAAGTGGTGCAGTAAAATAAGCAGTTATGACATGCTGAAGTGTTGCATTGTGGGCTATGGGTGACTGTTCCTGGCTTACTGTAAAGAGGAGAGAGTGCAGAGCCTCAGTCGGTCAAATAGAGGGTCAAATAAATATCACTTTCCTCTCTCTTGTCTGTGAGCATGTGTGGTTGTATGGAAATGTGTATGTGTGTGTTCCAGCCTAGTAGTGCACCCATGTTATAAGTGTGAATTTGGCTTTTCATGGGTGCAGGAGGTGTGATCCACCAGGGGAATGTTACTTTGACTGATACACAAGCACTGCAGGAGTCTTTCCCAACTTGTTTACCCCAGGATTCATTTTAAGAATCACATTTCTCCTATTGTTTTGGTATTGTTTTCACTTGGTAAGATCACTTGTTATCAGTGCAAATTAGTTCAAGAATCTCCCTCTGGACCAGAACATGTAATCTTGATTCTGCTGGAGTGGTGATTTGCCTCATAGGGAGATATTGTTGTCTTTTTTATTTTAAATATTAAGCAGCGTTTTAAAGCAGTACCATTGATTCAGCCTTGTTCCCAGCCATATTCCGCTGGACTGTTTCCAAAGGAGTGGAGAGTCTTTGAATTCCAGCATCAGACAGGATAAAGTGAGAGAACTGCCTCAAGACGTTTGCTTTTGTATTCGCATCTGAAAACTATAAAATGCTCAGTGGCATAATCTCAAGCATGTGAGGGATGCTGCTGTTCTGTTGCCTTTCGCCTCATGGAAAGGAAGTAGAAATGTCTAAAGCTCAAACAGAGATAATAAATAAGGAGACTTGAGAGGAGGGAGAGGAAATGCAAGGTCAATATTAGAACAACAGATGCATCAAGAGAGGCCTTTAGATTTTGAACACAGACAGAGGATTGTAACCTATAGATTAGTGTTGCAAGTGCACAAAAATACTGTTGGCATGATGTTGTGACTGAGAAAAGGAGGTTTTGACCGAGAGCTGAATTATCCACTGAGGTCTCTTCTTCTCCAAGACAAACAGACCAGGTGATTGAAACCGGTAAGACACTGAAAAAAGCAGCTTGATGTCACAAATCTGTGTTTCTGCACATTTCAGACAGACCGCTTGCCCTGCACCTGCTTATGTGTGCTTACCATTTTTCTCTGATAAATTAAAAGTCTGCTCACCATATTTGTGATCCAAGACGTTCAGGAGGTTTTAACTGGTCGCTCAATTATCCATAAAGGTCCCCTTCTCTCCAAAACAAATGGACCAGGTGATTTAAACCAGTAAAAACACTGCATAAAGCACTTTAATGTTACAAATCAATGCTGGGTCCAACGCTAGTTAGCATGTCAAAGACAGGCCACTGGCCCAGCACCTGCTAATGTGTGCTCACCTTTTTTCCCCATGATAACTTAGGATTCAAGACGTTCAGGGTTTTTTTTTCTGTGAGCCGAATTATCCGCAGAGGTGTCCTCCTCTCCAGAACAAATGGACCAGGTGATTTAAACCAGTAAAAACACTGAATTAAGCAGCTACTACTTACAATTAGAGTTTCTCCGATGCTGTTTGGCATATCACAGATGGCTGTTAGCCTAGCACCTGCTAATGTGTGCTCACCTTTTTTCCCTGATACCATAAGATGCAGATGTTTAAGAGGTTTTTACCAGGAGCTGAATATCCACAGAGGTCTCCTCATCTCCCAAACAAACAGACCTGGGGATTTAAACAGGTAAAAACACTGAATAAAGCAGTTTCGTACCAAAAAATTGCTGCTTGTCATGGAGGGGCTTCTAACTACATCGCAGTCTCCATAGACAAGGACCTGCTCCCTACGTAGATACAAAAGGCTCATGCTAAGGTACCAAACACACAATGATTCTTTTTTTCAGGCGATTATACACTAAGGAAAAAATACTTATTATATTATATTTCACTTCTGCCAATATATCCCCCTGAATGCTACACACTGGAGCTTTAAGTTAAAACATAAATTAAAGCAGCGCAATAAGGCCAGAAAACCTGGACAGTAGTGAAGACAGAAAAGACAAAGTGCTCCATTTACCAAAGGTCCTTAGCCACATATTTTTCACTTAAAACAGAGTGAAACAGCTACCTGGGTAAAAAAAAATCCATATTAATGTCTCCAATACTGTGTGATCAATTTCTTAAATTATCCAAGGCACAGAGCCCTCAGATATAATTTAAAATTTTTTCCACATCTTCTTGATTGATCCTCGGAATTAGGGATAACGTCAAAGATAATTGTGTACCCCCACCGAGGAGATTATGGTTTAGTTTCTCTGTCTGTCTGTCAGCAGGATATCTCAGGAACCTTGGAAACAGATTTCTGTTAAATTTGCTGGACAGGACAGCCTCAGGCGGAGGAGCAGATGATTAGATTTTGGTGGTGAGCTGGATCTAGGACTTCTTCAATTAGACAATTATCATTTTTAGCTGTGACTATAAAGCTAACAGAGATAGATTTCACATCCAAAGGGTGTGTTTGCAAAGTCACTATGAAGTGCCTTTATTATATGAATGAATCCCAAATGTCTCTTTGCCTTTCTCAGTCCTGTGAGACATTACATTTCTCTCAGGACAGTTTGTGTGGATGGGATTGAGGTAAGGAAAACAAGGGCAAGGGAAATAAGGACATTTCCTCTGAACCAGTGATAGGAAATTATGAGAAGTTAACTTGTTTTGCCGTAAATGAAAAATACATATTTTTCCTCTGACCTGTATTTTTATTTATCAGTCTAGATTGTTGCAGTGTGAGTTGCAGAGTGTTGAAGATATCGGCCAAAGAGATGTCTGCCTTCTCTCCAACATAATGGAACTAGATGGCACGTGGCTTGTGGTGCTCACAAAACAATACACTTTAAAAACAACAATATCTCTTTCCAGAAATCATGACCTGCTCATTGTGAGCAGCTTCATGTAGGAACTGGGGCAGCTTGATATTAAAAGGGACCGGTATACCGAATTTTAACAGGTGTCCCATTTGACTCAGCAGCAGCCCCTGAGTGGGACATAATGTCCCAACAGAAGACTGGCGTCTGACGATCAAGCATCATTGCGAAATATTGGAGCTCTCTGTCCACACTGAATCCATTAATATGCTCTTCTGTCATGTCATGTAAACAAACCAGGAATATATATGCTGTGTGCTTGAGACTGGAGACGTAACCACTTAAAAGATGCCTGAGTGGCCTATTCGCTGTCTTCCTGTGTGTGTAACATTACTTTTTAATACAAAAAAACCCACATTTTTGGGCGCTGGTGGCTTGGTGGTAGAGCAGGCGCCCCATGTAGGCTACAAGGCTGTTGCCGCAGCGGCCCAGGTTCAACTCCGGCCTGTGGCCCTTTGCTGCATGTCACTCCCTCTCCCTCTCTCCCCTTCACACTTGTCTGTCCTATACATTAAAGGCTAAAAAGCCCCCCAAAAAATCTTAAAAAATGCCCCCACATTTTATATTCTGATATTAACTGGAGTTGACATACAATATAGCCAACAGCAAGTAGCCTATAGCTTGTTAATAGCGATGGTCATTTACCTTACCAGGAACTTTTAGCTGCCCAGTTCTCTCACCAGCCGATTTTCATGTTATTTAGGTCTTTGTTGTGAAATAAGAAGGAATTGTGTAGATAATTCCTCATTTCAGCTTCATGAATCAATGGCGCTTTTGAAGCAAGTGACAGGAATAAATGGAAACACGGCATGCGGCAAAGGTTGAGCTCAAAACAGCACCTGCAGCTAGTTAGGACACCTCTTTTGTTGGCTTCACATCAAAAAGTTTGTTTTCTCTGCCGTGCTTCTTCTTCGTCACCCCAAAAAACACATGAACTTTCAAGTAAATGAACACACCTCTATTGAAATTTGATCTTCTTCTTGGCGCAGGCCTGGGCTCAGCAATAAATTACACACGGCCTGTCAGACACTAGTGGCTCAGGTTGTCTGTTTATGAACATGCTATA
The DNA here is from genome assembly GCF_006386435.1 of Epinephelus moara. Taxonomy (NCBI): domain Eukaryota; kingdom Metazoa; phylum Chordata; class Actinopteri; order Perciformes; family Serranidae; genus Epinephelus; species Epinephelus moara. The sequence goes on along the minus strand of NC_065511.1, from coordinate 36,613,450 downwards.
TTAATCACATTGTCATATTGCTTTTAATAATGCAATACAAGTTAGATTTAGCACCATGATGCCGTCAGCACAGGTTGCTACCTTTTTAATTTGCAAGAATATGTCATAATGCCAAATGCAGGTTCAGCCGGTTTGCATAGAATAACATCTACTGCTAGCTCACCTAGCGCCACTGAGCTAGCTAATGTTACAGCTCAGCCTGGCAGGAGGCGATTAATGTTTGTATCTCGCGCTGTCACAAGCACGAGCCTCTCGTCCATGGGTCAATGCACGCTTCCTTCTGCACGGTGATTCGTTTGGCAGGTGTAGTTTTGTAGAGAGAAAATAGTCCCTATGTAACAGTGCACACAACAAGGTCTGTGGATTATCTTGAGTAACTGGGTCATGATTTCTGGAAAGAGACATTGCTGCTGAGTTTTTCAAATGTATTTTTTTGGCGTCTCTACGGCTGATATCTCCAACACTCGGCAACTCACACCAAAACAATCTAGACTGATAAATAGCACTGCAAGTAAGAGGAAAAAATATGTGTCTCTGATTTTGGGCTGAACTGTCCCTTTAAAGGCTTGTATCAGTACAGCATTTTATCTTTTTTAAAGGAGCCTGTTCACCCTGCTGTGATACAGACACAGAAGTTACCACTGCCTTACCACCAGACTACAGAGCAGCTTCTTTCCTCAGGATGTAAGACTCCTCAACTCATCCTCCGTACTCCACCATAAGAAACTGTTGGTTTTTTTTCTCTTGTGTGGCATGAAGGGACTACTACTCGCATTTTGTTTTGCAACCCTGTATTGCAGCATGACAAACAACAAACCTTGTAACCCTTGGATAATTTTAGCATTTTGGGAAATATGTTTCCTTGTTTTATTGAGTTAGTTGGATGAAAAGCTCAGTACCACTCTCCACTGTTATATCTTGAAACAGTTAGCTTGGAAACAGGGAATTAGCTAGCCTGGCTCTCTCCAAAGGTAAAAAAAAAAAATGTGTACAAGCACCTCTGATGCATAATTTATATTTTGATTTTTAAATGTGAACAAAAGTGGAATTGTAAAAACAAAAGGTTGTGGATTTTTGGGAGGTTATGTGCTGGACTATCCTGCCTTTTGGCCAGAGCCAGGCTAGCTGTTTCCAGGCTAAGCTAAGCTAATCATTTTCTGGATGTAGCTTCATACAGGGACAGATAGGGGAGTGGCATCGGTCTTCTCATTTAACCCTAACTCAAGAATGTGAATGATCAAATTTCTCAAAATATCAGACTATTCTTTGAACCAGGTAATTTCTAGATGCTTTATCATTATTATTATTATTATTATTATTATTATGTAACACCCCAGAATCAGGTGCTGGTTCTAGCATTGTGCTGCATTGTCTCATAATGAACGTCTGATGACCTCTTTCAAGCAGACCTCTCAAACACACTGTAATGACACCTGACACTGATGTTATGAGGACAGACATGTGTCACAGCACCACAGCCCTCCTACCGATGATCCTAACTGACCTTCTCTTTCCTCCCTCTCCCCCCCTTCCTTCCTTCTTCTCTCCTGTCCAGATGCAAGGTTTGCCGTCCCCCCCTCCTATCATCATCACCATCATCGCACCCACGCCCACTCCTTCCACGCTCCCTCCTACGACCGTCCTGCTCACGAACGTCCCTCCTACGACCGTCCCTCCTTCAGCCGTCCCTCCTACGACCGCCCTTCCTACGACCGTCCCTCCTACGACCGTCCTTCCTACGACCGTCCCTCCTTCGATCGTCCCTCCTTCGACCGTCCCGCCTACAGCCGCCCCTCGCACGAGCGCCCCATCTACGACCGCCCCTCACACGACCGTCCACACCACGACCGCTGGAACCCCCATCTCCGTGTGAGCGCCGGAAATCAGGTCTACATGTTGGACCAGGAGGAGGTATTGCACTGCACACACCAGGAACACATTCATACTGACACTGGTTTTACACTTACAGAACTTCAGGGGGGACATTTATTATGTAAGAAATATAAATGACTTATTCTTCTCTCTTCTATTTTATTTTATTTTATTTTATTTTATTGTATTTTATGCAATTTAACATGGTTCCAGTACAGGGTATGAGATGAATGTGTTGCACAAAGAGTTTATAGCTATTGCTATAAATACCCCCTCATATACCCCAATAACAATAAATTTACCACAATACATATACCACTATACTATATTATTATTATTATTTTCATAACATTGGTTGTGTTCTGATAAACGACTTTAACTGGTTCCAGGTTTGTAAGAAACCCAGATTCATCAAGTGAGTCTCTAATCTCACGTAAAACCTGTATATTTTATTTAATTATTTATGGACACTTGAGGAGTGCAACAAGCTGCAAACATGACATTAGGTGTGTTTACATGAACCCTAATATTCTACTAATAATCAGAGTAAAAATGCCTCATGTATCCGTCTCACTTGGAAGATACTGGCCAGATCTGAAGGAATTTTCAATCAGGTTGTGATGGTGTAAACTCCACTGTAATCAGTTCAATAGGAAAATATTAGCGTTAAATAACCATGTTAACATTTAATTAGATCATTTATCTCTGGTTGGAATAAATAAATTCTTTCTGCACTTGTTTTGCCCATGTGGGTGTAACATTAGGTGACAAAGGAGGTGTGTGCACCAGACATGCTGCAGTAGCTGTTTCTGCGAGCCTCCCTCCGCTGATTTTGAAAGAGAATTGTTCATACATTCAAAAAATATTTAGCACTTTGCTAGTGCTATATTCTTGTGTGAGTGCTCTGATTAATAAATGTATTCTATAATTCTTAAACAGTAGCATTAAGTAACATGGTTGTTACAGGCTGAATTGTGGAGTTTCTGGATGTAACAATCAGCTATCGCTACCAGTAGCAGTAGCCTGCGTATGCAGGGTATCCGCGGATCCTTGAAAAGTCTTAAAAAGTCTTAAATTCATGTATCTAAAAGTAAGGCCTGAAAATGTCTTAAATTCATTAGAAATGTCTCAGATTGGTCTTAAATTCATTACTCAAGGTCTTAAAATTGTTGCGGAAGGAATATTTAATCTGACTTTATTTCTTTTCTTTTTTTTATTCTCACGGCACTTTTCTGTGAGTATCCATGCACCGTCCAATAACAGCGCGCGCTGGTGGTAGCACATACACAATGAATGGGTTCGTCGGCGGAGGTCTGCGCTTTGCGCGCTCTGTGTGAAAAGGGCTTAACGGCACGCGCTGGCCACCTGGCACTCAATATGCTGCTGTAGTGGTTTGTTTTCCAGACGTGAGTATCTTTGAGCAGTGAAAGTTATTATTTATGACTTTTTGCTTGTCGGCAGTGATTTGTTTCCACAGAGCTCTACGTGCGAGCATTTTACTCGCATTTGCGACTAAAAATTGTTTTGTGCCAGCAAAATAAACCATTCAGCACGCTGTGTGAGTACAGATTTCAGGTCCATGTCATTGGTTCGACAGCCCATTGGTTCGACATCCCATTAGTCCGACTGTCNGGAACAATGGGATGTCGGACCAATGGGCAGTTCCCCAGATTTCAACCAGCAGCAGAAACGAAAGGCGAATCATGCAGGTTGTGGGTTGAACGGGGGTCACAGACAGGAATAGGGTGGTCAGATAGCCTACGGCGTCTCTGTGGAGCAAAATAACGGCTTACCGGCGGCGACAGAGAAGTCCGACTCCAGGCCTAATTTCCTCTTTTGTTGGCGTCATGACTGCCGTTCACATTTCTCTCTGTGGCAGGTAACGGTCCACAAACCTCACCGCACTTTAGGAACTGTTTTTTAGGCTACTTGTCAGGGGAGGAGGGTGGCTGGTTGATTTTTATTTTACTTTATTTTTATCCCCCCTATGTATCACTTATTGATGCTGTTTTTCTATGAATAAGTCAATAAGTAGGCCTAATTCATTCCATTGAAATATCAGTGATGTATTATAGAAAAGTGATTTATCTTTTTATAAATGACAAAAGGCACATCTGCCTCATTTTTGCTGTGGTATCATGATACTACTCAGAACCGTGATACTTTCACTGGTATCGTACCGTGGGTGGCATTAAAAAGGTCTTAAAAAGTCTTAAATTTAACTTACTGAAACCTGCAGATACCCTGGTATGAGACAGTTAGGTAACATCAGTAAATTTTAACACCTACGTATAGTCTGCTAGGGGTTATCTGTAATTTGTAACTGCAGAAAATAACCTGGGTTACAGTTACAATCGGTTTTGGACATGGCAGAGCCCACCGGTGAATGAAATCACTCTGATTGGCAGTTCAGCATGGCACACAAGAAGAGAAATGGAAGTGAGGAAAGTAAACAAACAACTGAAGTCAAGAGGGTGTGAGATTAAAACAAATGTGGTACATATTGTAAGATTATTTTTCTCCAGCCATTGAGCTCTTTAGCAGGAAAGATGCTATATTCTTTCAACATCAGATCGTTTTGTGAATGTGCTAACTGGCTAACTAGCATCACAAAAGTCTTCCGGTTCCCCTTTTTAATGACGATCATAGACTACCACTGCCTGCTGTTGTGGCGAGTTATTTCCTCTCACATCGGCGCAGAGCATATGTGTTGGTTGGCTGGTGGCTGTAGTCTTTGCTGTGTGTTCATGTGCAACTTTTTGGCTGAGACACAGGAAATGTAAGGTGAGGCTACAGCTGACTTTCGTCACCACTAGTTCTTTGACGTCAGTTTGGTGTGTCCAGGCCTTTACAAAGTTTAAAAACTATCATGGATTTGGAGTCGTGTTTCTAGCCACATGGTGAATGTAAGTCCAATGTTCAACCTCCTTTGGCTCTGTTTTGAGGAAACTATTATTGTTCATATAAGAATATTGATTGATGCAGCTTTAATGAATATTTTACTGTATCTCTTATCTCTTTTATTGACAAAAAAACAAGAGATTTGATACTGGATCCAGATTCTATAAAAATGTTATCTAACTCAAACTTTAGTTACAACTGGTTCAGAAGAGTGCCTTTATAGATGAATATGTAAAGAGTATCCATATTCTTTTGTGTAAGCGTAACAGACACAGACATATTTCACAAAAGCTTCCTCATGTCTTTTGGGGTAAAACATAAGTTGACAGTGTTCTTAGCATGGCCTGTCATAAGAAAGTTTCATGGAGACTTTGTGCTACTTAAAGGACTCTACTTTTCAGCTAATGTCTATTAAAAAAGGAGGTCAAACAGAAAATGCAGTCTATACCAGAGACACAAGCTTCCCTGGATCACTGTCGCCTCAGGCTCGCTTTTAGGGGTTCAGTTATGAGGGCTGTCATTGGTCCTTTGGGAGGTTGTCAGTGGTTGGGAAGTTTTGGTAATCCTCTGCATTGTTTAACTGGATCATAACTGTGCAACCAGTAGCCTCTTAGAAAAAAATCATTCTTAAACTGTGGGATAAGTGTATGATATGAGTCTATGAGTTATTTTAGAATGAGAAGTTGTAAGTGACTTTCTGTTGTTGTCACTTCTTCTGTCTGCATGATTTATGTACTACTGTGTCAGCTTGTGGTGTGTATTAATGAAGTTTTACATGCAGTTGAAGAAAGTCATAAAGTTTATTATATTATTAAAAGCAAGACAATATGTTTTCGTTTTTAGTTCCCTTTTTGACTGTTTTGGTTTTAGTGCAATCCGGTGTGTTTCGGCTGCTGTTGGTACTGAGACACTGGGAAGTCCTGGCCCTGTGCATACTATATATTCTGCCTCTATGTTCCAGAGTAACTGACACTAACACCTGACTTTAACAGGTTTCAAATTGTTAGATTAGTTGTAGATTTCTGTCTAAGACATAGAATTATCTTGACACAATGGCATGATCTATTTTCAGTTAAGCTGGGCTGACACTGTGGCCCAGTTTGGTCGCCCTGGACTAGTTTAGGCTGAATGTCTGCCAGATTGTTTGTCATTTGATCTGTTGTAGTCAAGACAAATCAAGACCAGAGTGTGTCTAGACTGAGACAAGACCAAGACTTTGAGGGGTTGAGAGTGAGTCAAGACTTAGAACTTAACCAGTGCAAGTCCCACATTGCACAACAATAAAATGTGAAACATGCATATCGTAGGCACAACTCAAATGAATCTGCAACATCCACATTCTCATAAAAAACACCCACAGAAAACAAACGAAGATCCCTCTTTATCCACCTTTTTTATTGCTATACTGCGCTTATGCATGTATGAAAAGTGTACCATGAAAAATGTCTCAATAAAATAATGAAAAGGCATCGTAGAGATGAAGTTTATGTTACAGAATTGTCCCTTTTTTCTGTTAACAAACAAATACAAACATTAAGTAGCCGAAACCAACTTTACCATCTTCATTAAGCACAGTGACATCGTTGAGTTGTGGTCTAGACTGGTCTTGAAATAAAACCCAGAGTCCTCTTTATCTGAGACTGAGACAAGACCATGTCAAAATGTTGTCGAATACAACATGAGACTGAGACCTTAAAGAAATTGTCTCGAGACCGGTCTCAAGACCAGGACTAATCTTGAGTACAACGGCTTTCTGAGAGAGGTCACAACACTTGAACGATCAACGAGCAGTTTGTCATGTCAGAAATTTTGCATTGTGAGCATAAAAGTTACACACTGTTGAGAGAGGCATATGAAGGTGATGCAGACTTTTACATGCAAAATATATCAGTTGCTCTTTGAAGGATAAGGCTGGTGATATTCTTCAGTTTCCCTGTTGTCAAAAAATCCTCATGAAAAGACAAGAACCAACAAGGAACTGAGCCTCCGAATAACTATTGTCTGTGTAGCCAAAGCCTGATATAACTTAGTCCTCACAGCCAATGACTTCTATTGTTGTCCAAAAACTATTAAAAACACATTGTGGCATGTAACCTCACAACCACCGTGGGAACTGTAGTTTGTTTTGAATCATTCCTATAAACCCACCTAGTGCCATATATAACCCCTAACTAGAGCACCAGATAGGTATTCATCCGCATCTGAAAATAGTCCCTAACAAATTTGCTATTTACTTCCTTTTAAGTAATGTTTGCCAGAACAGTGGTTCCCAACTGGTGGGTCGCAGGTACAGTACACTCTGAACAGCCCGCAAGTGACTTGAAAACTGCTGTAAGTCCAAGACATGGCCAAAAGCAAGTATGACGCTCAATGTATTAGACTTTGTGGACCTTAAACTAATGACTGAGAGAAATGTGGACCCCATGGCAGATCCAGTTGGGAACCACCTTTGCTAGAAAGTTACCAGCTTTTTTAGGAAACTACAGAACCTTTTTTGAACATGAAACTTTGATTTTGTGGCCCCCTTTATTTTTTAGATATATGTCTTCAGTAGGAATCACTGGGTTCGGTGTTGAGATCCACAGACAGGTAAGGGATGTCAGAAACTATTGGTGGTTTTGGTCTTTCCATGGGATTTGTTGACCATTATAAAAATATAGAATACACCAGCCTTTCTCTTCAATGGTGTAAAAGCAGAAATTATTAGCCAGAATCCTTGTGACCCGTCTTAGTCACTTTGTCTAAAGACTATCTTTGATGTGGGTAAATTTGATGTTTCTGTTTGACAATACTACACCATGTGGCTGGACGTGAATTTCTTATATGATTAAAAATATTATGGATAGCTGGTGTAACATGCTTCAGGGCAGACTCTTTCCTTAATAGCTTTATTTAGATATAATAATATATGCTCACTTATTGGATAGAACATTAGAGTGCCATTTTAAGGCTGACATACATGTGGCTGGAAATGTTTAAATGAAAGCAGTCTTTGCTCTCAGCCTGCATTTATCTGGAGAATGATTTAGCAGGAGTTCTGTTTTTCAGCTGCTTTAACACATTCACAGCTGGGAGGCCTCACAGTGATCTTCTGCTGTTAAACCCGCAGAATGTGATTGTCAAGAAATGAGAATGAGCTGGTTCTGTTATTTTTATTCCTTGTTTCTTCGATTAATTTCAGATTACTTAATATGGGCACAGCAGTATGTTAGTGCTGATTAGCTTGACTGTTTTTGTTCCCAAGTTTGAGTCTTTTTTTTTTTTCAAGCACAGATAGTACATCACACGTTGGTTGTGAGTAAAATCTCATCTTGCTCTCCAGGCCAGGAGAGGGTACTGTTCTTCAACTTTTCTACCTCTGCTTTGCAACAAAACTATTTCCACACACACAGATTACACAGTCTAAGGCGAGACTGCTGATTCATAACACCACTTATAACAAAGCTATAAATGGACCAGAGCTGTGTAAAATCTAGAGGTCACCTCCCCAGACTGAGCACAGGGTTCATGCTGAGCCTTTAAAATGGCATTCAACTCATGAATCTAAAAATAAGGACTTTTTTTCCTTCTTTTTCCAGAATCATAATCAGGATCAGAAATACCTGATTGAGCCCTGGGGGAATGGTGATATGTTGCAGTCGCTCTGATGTAAAGCAAAGAGAATTATAGAGGTAGAACCAAGATGTATAAGCACATACAAATAAAATATGTGCTTTATGCAACAATGTTAACACTAGAAAAATACTTAAAAATATAAAATATGAAAAGTGTAAATAAATATAATAATATACGTCTTATGCTACATTACAGTGTATAAAAGTAGTGAGTTAAATTTAAGAACATAAAAAATTTGTACAATATATGTAGTCTCGCCACCAGACAATCAGAGATCTCCGCCTTCTGATAGTCTGGGGACACTCCTTTCTAAAGTGTGTTTAACACACCGGCGAAAACGGCAGATAACAAAGCAACGCCTCTTGCATTTTTGAAAAGGACACGCCTTCTCGGTAATATGCGCTCCCCCTTTTCTCGTCCGCAAGGAGACAAACACACAGAGAGCTTGAAAATGGATGCCGAGAGATTTAACTCTGTTTTATCAAACGTGTGCTCATCCGTGAAGAAAATATTTTT
>NC_065511.1:36604328-36604529 GCF_006386435.1 Epinephelus moara | reverse complement strand
CAAGGAAACAAACACACAGAGAGCTTGAAAATGGATGCCGAGAGATTTAACTCTGTTTTATCAAACGTGTGCTCATCCGTGAAGAAAATATTTTTCCAGCGGATGTCTTAGTTACAACATTATTGAGCTAACTGGAGTAGTTTCATGTCGTATCCGACAACGGGTGGCTTTTAACAGATGACGTCCTGATGTTAGCTTTGC